>NC_042300.1:2278143-2293143 GCF_901000725.2 Takifugu rubripes | reverse complement strand
AGAGCAGCAGCAGCAGCAGCAGCAGCAGAGCAGCAGCAGCAGCAGCAGAGCAGCAGCAGCAGCAGCAGAGCAGCAGCAGCAGCAGCAGCAGCAGCAGAGCAGCAGCAGCAGCAGCAGCAGCAGCAGCAGCAGCAGCAGCAGCAGCAGCAGCAGCAGCAGCAGCAGCAGCAGAGCAGCAGCAGAGCAGCAGCAGCAGCATAGCAGCAACAGCAGCAGCAGCAGCAGAGCAGCAGCAGCAGCAGCAGAGCAGCAACAGCAACAGCAGCAGCATAGCAGCAACAGCAACAGCAGCAGCAGAGCAGCAGCAGCAGTAGCTGGTCATCTGAAGTTCTTCTCCTCAGCATTCCTCCATCATTCTTCAGGAACTTTAGATGTGAAACACCTTAATGGTGCTAACAAGAAGCTGCCTTGATGTAGCCTCAACCTTTGATGGGTTTGCTCTCTGTTTGGTGAAAATGGGCAGTTTGCTGTCACACATGCTACCAGTGTCACCCTGTCTGTTGCGCCCCCCCCCCCCAAGCTTCTAGAAGAGTCGATCACCTTTTAGGTTCTGATCCAAAGTTAATGGCAGGCTTTTACGCACTAGCGTATGCATATTATTGAGCTAAAGTAAGCGAGGTGGCGTTAGCTTCAAAGCAGAGAGGAGTCAACAATGCAGCTGTGTTTACAAAGAGGATTTCACAAGTGGTGAGAACGCAGCCATAGAGCAGGTGAGCTAATAACAGCCCCCACCCAGAGCAGAGGAGAGGCAGGATGCTCTCAATCACTGACTGGGGTGAACCTTCATGGAGCTCTTTGGGGGTCAGGGTTCCCCTCAGATCAGGTGAACCTTCATGCTTCCACTCTCCTGCTCCTCAAGCTCTTCTGTCCAAATGTTAACGGGACAATCAAATGCTCACAAATTTTCTGAAAGAAAGTTTTGTGAGAGAAAGTTGTGGAAACCCTCCTGAAAATACCTGAAAATGATTCTGATATCTTGGACTTTAGACCTGATGATCTGGTGATCTGACATCAAGAATGTGGGAGATATTAACGTTCTGGGAGTGGACAGAAGGGCGCGCGCGCGCGCACACACACACACACACACACACACACAGTTGTGTATTTGTGAGCTGAGGCCTCTTGGGAAGGAGACTAAAGCCCTAAAGTGTCCTAAAAAGGCAGCTGACAGTTATTCAATAAGAGGATGTCAAAGGCTGGTTAAGGCTTTCCTGGGGGGGATTTTCCCTCCAGGCACGGAACATAAATCTGGACAAACAGGGCGCCGCCCGTTCAGATGACACAAATCGTCGCCTCGTTAGGATCAATAAAAGAAGGCACAATGCTGCAAAAGCACAAGTGCAAACTGGGAGGCTTGAATAGGCCCCAAGAATGCGTGGGAATGTGGAGCTCCGGTTAGAGGAGCGCTCCAGTCCCACCAACTCTGCCATGAAATAGAAAAGGAGAGAGCAATTGACCCGTGAACCCGGCTGAAAGAGAAATCACTTGTTCCTGTAATGACTGCCTTCACGCCGGCGCGGAGCCGGCGGATGTGCCACTGGCAACGCTGAGAGCCAGGATGAGGCCACAAGAGGCTTGTCCAACTGCTATTGGTCTCCAGCTGCTGTGTACAAAGATGCCCCCCCACCGCACACACACACACACACACACACACACACTGAAGAGCGCTATCAGATACACACAAACACGGCTGTGCCTCGTCAAATCTGAATGTGAGACAAATTAGGCGGCTCATTAGGCAGCTGAGGTGGGTTTCTGTCGTGAAGAGCTGAACCGGGTTTGGGTTTGAGCAGCTCTTGTTTATTTACCCAGAACACGGCGCTCATTTGCATGTTCTCATGGAGCACAGGAAGACTAAAGTGGCTGCTTATGTCTTCTGTGATCAAGGAGCTTATCTGGCTCTTTGGGAGCATCTGTGGACCATCGTGTTCCAAAGATTCCTCTCAAGCTGCGCCGGCCGCCCCCACACAGGAGAACCTTATTCAGTACCGCATATGTTTGCTGTCTGGTGGTTCCTCAAGATGGAGTGGGCGGTTCTTCAGATGAACCCACACCATCATGAGATCCTGATCAGGAGCTCCCTAATCTCCTGGAGGCCTTCTCACATTGTACTATAAACTCGATCACCAAGGAACCACCGAGGAACCACCGAGGAACCAACGAGGAACCAACGAGGAACCATACTCATAACTCATCATTGCTCATCTTGTTTTACCTCTTTTATTTGTCCTCCTGTCAGAATAGGCCACAACGTGATTTTCAGCAGCTGTAAAGGAGACAATCGTGTTATTTACATCTATCAAGTTCTGTTGGTAGAAGAATCCCACCAGAGTTTCTGATTCCCAGGCTGATTTTGTTCCATTTATTAAACCCATGAAGATTTAAATCCTAAAGCAGCAACATGTTGGCCAGGGCTGCAAATCACTTCCACATATTCCGATTATCTACTAGCTAATCATGTGTAGCCCTCAAACAGCCGCGGCTGCTTTGATGAGTCCAGAACAAGCTCGGGGTTTAGGAATACTGTAGAACACCTGCGATTCTCCACACAAGAGCTGGAGAGGGCCTCCTCCTGAAGCAGCACTTCCTAAACCTTGGTCCGGACCCTCGCAGACACACTAGAGGGGGTCACACTCAAAGAGAGGAGAGGAGAGGAGAGGAGAGGAGAGGAGAGGAGAGGAGAGGAGAGGAGAGGAGACGGGAGGAGAAGGGAGGGGACGGGAGGAGAGGAGAGGAGAGGAGAGGAGAGGAGAGGAGAGGAGAGGAGAGGAGAGGAGAGGTTGAGAATTCTTTACATGCTTTATTTAGTGTGGCTCCGACCTGCCTCTGGGTGTCCATCTGTCCCTCCATCCTTCTGTCCCACTGTCCCACTGTCCCTCCATCCTTCTGTCCTTCCATCCCTCTGTCCCTCCATTCCTCTGTCCCTCCATCCCTCTCTCCCTGTCCCTCCATCCCTCTGTCCCTCCATCCCTCTGTCCCTCCATCCCTCTCTCCCTGTCCCTCCATCCCTCTCTCCCTCCGTCCCTCTGTCCTTCTGTCCCTCCATCCCTCTGTCCCTCCATTCCTCTGTCCCTCCATCCCTCTGTCCCTCCATCCCTCTGCCCCTCCGTCCCTCTGTCCTTCTGTCCCTCTGACTCAGCAGTGAAAACTGTCCCTTATTGTCCAACCTGCGTCTTCCTGATGGCTCAAGGCCAACAACCTTATTTTTAAGGTACGGTCATGGGATTCCAAATGTAGAGATGTTAACATTAAGTAAGTTGACCTCATAAACTTTAAACCTCTCCTAGGCAACTTTTCTTTTTTTTAAGGCTGAGAGAGACATTTTGTCTTGTTAGCTTGTCTTCATAATTGAAAGAACCAAGTCAGAGCACTGGCCCAGACCACGCCACGAATAGCGATTTTTGATTGGTCATTTGAGGTCTCCCAAATTATATGTCCGGCTAAAACAGGTATATTCTACCTGTGTTTCCACCATGACTTAAAAGCACAAGAGATATATGAGACTATCCATAATAATTGCAGTACACTCCAAGGGCCAGTACAAAATTCCTCAAGGGCTGGACCCGGCCCGGGGCCCGCCAGTTGAAGAGCCCGGTCACAGAGGGGGTTGAGGTAAAGACATTTTCCTTTCAAACCTGTTAGATTTGTTGTGCTAACCTGTTTTACATCAGAACTGTGCTGCAGTAACACACTCGCAAGTCTGATACAGCCCAAAGGCTAAAATGAGCATCACTAACTAGCCAACTGCTAACTGAGCCAAGCTAAGATGCTGTATATGTTTGTGCCTAATCAAACGTAAAGCTCTAGTCGGGAATCCATGAACTTGTTCTGGGAGCGTAACCTTGACGACACACGTCAGGCGCTGCTCCCCCCCCCGTCCATCACTCATGGTTTGTCTTCCGCAGATGGGGCTAATGGCACGTTTCGCCCAACTCTCCCTGCTCCACCGGCCCCTCTTCAGCTGCTGCGGGATATTTTCGGAGCGGCTGCGGCGGAAACACGATGGGAAAGAGTTGGTCCCCCACACCTCAAATGAAAAGAATGTTTGTGATCTGGTGGACACGGAAAAGTCACAACAGATAAAGGAGGAATCAGTCACGCAGCCATGACTCCTGGATCAGATAAAAGCAAAGAATTTTCAAAGGCAGTGTAAAAATATTTCTATATAGCCTCTCTGGTAGGAGGAATAATTCATAGCAAATGTGGGGAATGGACTTTCCTTGTAACATAAATAGCAGTGTGAACGCGACCATTTGGAGGAGTAAAAAGGTACCAGGGCCTGCTGACAGGAGGGCTTCTGTCCTGCAGCAGCAGCAGGCGGCAACACTCCTCCATAATTACATCTCAGGCCAACTTCACACAGCTGGAGAGCACAAAAGCTGCCCTAACAAAGACATTTCTCTCTGACAGTTTAACAAAGCAGGAAGAAGTGAAAGGAGGAGATGAGCCAGTCCAAATATTGAGTCAAGACCACAACCAGGCACATGCGACACTGGGAAAAGACAGCAGCTCTGGCTTCTTTACAGCGATTGCATTTGTTAGGACGCTGAACTGACATGAATAGCACGCTCGCTGAAAGCGACACACAGCTAACGCTCTCTTCACGTCGCCCAACTCAAACACGCAATTTGCATTTCAAAACTGCCCTTTTGAAAAGCTCTGGAGACGTTTCTCTGCATAAAACAACCATCTGACATCTGAAATGTTTGCCATCAAATGACCCTAACATGAGCTAACTGGCTAATAAACATCTGGCAAACGCCTCAATGCTGAATTGTTAGCACGTCAGTCAGGGAGTGAGCTAAAAGAGCTGCGTGTTTATTACAGCAATGCAAGACTTCCTTCGATGTGTCAGGCAAGATCACATACACACACACGCATGCACGCACGCACACACACACGCACGCGCACGCACGCACACACGCGCGCGCACGCACGCACGCACACACACACACACACACACACACACACACACACACCACACACACACACACACACACACACACACACAAACACACACACTCAAACTTATTCCAGTTGGACCAAAAAAGGGGGGACTTAATGAGCTCTTGGTTCCATTTTTATTTCTCTTTTTCATGTTTTATCTTCAGTTGTCTTTTCTTTTTGTCCTGATTCAGCTGAAATTTGTCTGTTTCTGTCTTCAGCCTGCTGAAGTTCTTGTTAGTGGTTTTCAGCAAAACTAATTCTGTTCTGTTCCGTCTTCTCCTCTCCTCTCCTCTCCTCTCCTCTCCTCTCCTCTCCTCTCCTCTCCTCTCCTCTCCTCTCCTCTCCTCTCCTCTCCTCTCCTCTCCTCTCCTCTCCTCTCCTCTCCTGTATTGAGCCATGACAGAAGACATGCGCACACACATGCTGAGATGTTCAGTAGGATTCTGTGTTCTTCTCAGGGGAACCGAGAAGAGCAGAAACTTTATTGGAACGTTTATGTCCAGATAGGACAGGACAGCAAATGTCCTGAGGTTCCATTGTGTTCCATGGTGACTAAATGAGGGAGGACCTAAGGCTCTTTTATGTGTTCCCAACCAGCAGAAGCTGTCGGCCTGACCCTCCAGTCCTCCAGTGGAGTCCTGCCACCCCAACATGTTGTTGCCTCTCCAGGCCTCAACGTGAAATATTCAGCTGCTCTCCTGCAGGAGCACAAACATCCGACACACCCATCAACCCTCAAGGAGCAGATCCCAGCCAGAGCCATCCCAGCATGGACACCATCATGCTGGGAATACCTCCTCCTCCTCACCATCACCATCACCATCACCATCACCATCACCATCACCATCACCATCACCATCATCACGATCACCATCACCATCATCATCATCATCATCACCACCTTCATCACCATCACATCATCACCACCACCATAATCATCATCATCATCATCATCATCATCATCATCATCATCATCATCATCATCATCATCATCATCACGATCACCATCACCATCACCATCATCATCATCATCATCATCACAATCATCATCACATCACCATCACCATCATCATCATCATCATCATCATCATTTTGGATGGTTTTTGACTTGTGCTCCATTTTGAGTGTGTTTGTATGACTGTGTGTGTGTGTGTGAGAGAGAGAGAGAGCATGTGTGTGTGTGTAATTAAAAGCGTCTGTGTGTGTGTGTGTGTGAGTGTGTGTGTGTCTGCATCTTGTGTGTGTGACAGACGGTCTTGCTTTGAGTGTGTGTGGTAGATTGTGAGGTCAACAAGGTCAAAGACTTCTGTGATTTCACAGGGATGAAATGTGTCTCATGAAAAGTCTTCTGGGTGGCCTGCAACCCCCCCATACAGTGTGTATGTGTGTGTGTGTGTGTGCGTTCCATAAATGTCTGCTCTGCATGCACATTAATAATATATTTGTTAAAATGATAAATTATTTAAAAATGGATTAAAATATTATCAGGGCTTTGGTGTTGTTGCTCCTCTGAAACGAGGGTTAATAGTAATAACAATAATAATAATAATAACAGTAGTAAAACTCCTGCTACCACTACTACTACTAATAATAGGAACAACAACAATAGTAAGAACAGCAGTCGCACCAGCACGCCGCCTGTCTCCACATTCTGGAGTAGCGGCACCGTTTTTGCTGGTCTGGGATCTGACAGCACATCTGAAAGGTTGAGCAGACGGACAGAGACGAGGCCAATGGCCGTCGCCACCACATCATCTCACATCAGGCTGCGTGAGCTTCACCTGTGGCCACATCACAGATGCAAACAGCAGATTTCTGTGGAGCTCCAGGGGGGTGAAGGTCTAGGACAGACAGCGTGGAACACCGCGCTAGCACAAATTTACATCTTCATTTCGGCAACTCATTTTTCAAGTGACACATTTAATAAAAAAGGTTCCTGGATCCAAGGTGGGAGGTGGTGGAACGTGCTCCAGCTCAGCTTCAGTCAGCCTTCCAGCGATGGAATCATTTATTGATCCCTGCGAGGGAAAGTCTCCCTGTTCAATGGGAGGTCAGAGGTCAGGGAGGCTTCACAGTGGTATAATCAAGGCGTGACTGAGGTTTAACTCAAGGACATTTGAGAAGAGCGGAACCCTACACGGCTCTATACGCTATTAAGAACAAGCGTCCACTGACTTGAAGTTTCTTTGTCTTCCCTACTGAGACTGAAGGACAAGAGTTTGAAACAAAGAACAAAGGATTTGGGGCCTTCCTGATATGGAACCTTCACCATGTTCTGGGTGTTCTGACACTAGCTTGTCCGCTAGCGAGTGAGGATGCTAAATGTTGACAAAGACAGCTGAGGATCATCCAGGAGCTCCTACAGCTGGATCAGCACAGCTGCTCCAGGACCTTTACTGCTGCCTCGGAGGGTTGAAGGCTAAGGAGTTTTCAGTCCACACGCGGGCTCACGACAGAACCAACAACCTTCGGGTTTGTTTTTGTCAACTTCAGGCTCGTCTTAAGGACAGAAACTCTTGGATGACCTCATTTGTCCTCCTTCCCTCCGACCAACTGCGCAGGAACCGATCAGCTGATCTCATCATGAGGAACGTCTCTGTAGCCTCTAGTTTGCCTTGGTGTGACCTTTGACCTGTCCTTTAACTTGCATATTTAAAAGGCTCTTGAGGAACAGCTTTTCTCATTTGTGCATCATTGTAAAGCTCAGGAGCAAAATGATGAGGAAAAGTGTCCAGCGGATCCAAAAGAGTTCTGACAGAGTGACCGGGCCCTTGCTGTGGAACCAGCTTCCCCTCCGCAGGCTCTTCCACGTCAGTGGTGATTATCAGTCGTTGTTTAAAGGAGATGAGAGATCCATCACGTTGCTTTTCTTCTCCCACGGTGGATTTGTGAGTGCGGAGCAGCAGAACCATGATGGATCTGTTCTCTGTGCGGAGCAGCAGAACCACGATGGATCTGTTCTCTGTGCGGAGCAGCAGAACCATGATGGATCTGTTCTCTGTGAGGAGCAGCAGAACCATGTGGAGGGATCTGTTCTCTGTGAGGAGCAGCAGAACCATGATGGAGCTGTTCTCTGTGCGGAGCAGCAGAACCACGATGGAGCTGTTCTCTGTGAGGAGCAGCAGAACCACGATGGAGCTGTTCTCTGTGAGGAGCAGCAGAACCACGATGGAGCTGTTCTCTGTGAGGAGCAGCAGAACCACGATGGATCTGTTCTCTGTGAGGAGCAGCAGAACCACGATGGAGCTGTTCTCTGTGAGGAGCAGCAGAACCACGATGGAGCTGTTCTCTGTGCGGAACAGCAGAACCACGATGGAGCTGTTCTCTGTGAGGAGCAGCAGAACCACGATGGAGCTGTTCTCTGTGCGGAGCAGCAGAACCACGATGGATCTGTTCTCTGTGCGGAGCAGCAGAACCACGATGGATCTGTTCTCTGTGCGGAGCAGCAGAACCACGATGGAGCTGTTCTCTGTGCGGAGCAGCAGAACCACGATGGATCTGTTCTCTGTGCGGAGCAGCAGAACCACGATGGAGCTGTTCTCTGTGCGGAGCAGCAGAACCACGTGGATGGATCTGTTCTCTGTGAGGAGCAGCAGAACCATGATGGATCTGTTCTCTGTGCGGAGCAGCAGAACCACGTGGATGGATCTGTTCTCTGTGCTGAGCAGCAGAACCACGTGGATGGATCTGTTCTCTGTGCTGAGCAGCAGAACCACGATGAAAATATGCTTCCTGAGAGTCTGGCGTTGCAGGTCTGGATGGGAATGATGAAAAGAATCAGGACAGGAAGTGGCGCTGCTGTTGAGGAAGCAGACAGGACGTCAGCAGAGCGAGAATGAGGCCGAGGTCGTCTGTGGACGTCCTGCATGTCACCACATCACCAACCTGTCCTTTTTCCGGCCGGCTGTGCACCAGCCTGTCCTCTGAGAGGGAGACGGGACATCTCTAGAAGACATTGGATCAGATCAGCTCCCAAACAGCTGCTAATCTCCCATCCAGGTGATGAGAGCGTCACCATATTTGCAGAGTCTGATGTGTTCACCAGTGGTTCCTCGCTGCCGGCCGACGTGACGCCAGATGAGGCGTGAGACCTGATGCTCATCGCGTCCTAAGACGGGAGGCGTCTGTGGCACCAATGTGAGCTGACAGCAGCCTGAGGAGATCCCATCACGCTCATATTCCCTCCGCTTGCTCGTGAAAGCATTACAAGCAGCCGAGCAGGCTCCCTCCACCCCGAGAACCTACCACACGTGTGGGTTTGAACCCATGAAAGCATGTTTTATTTATTATACTGAAGGTTACAGGTATATGCTGCAGGTCCTTGGTTCTGAAGTTACAGTCATACTTATGGAGAACGCAGGATCAGGTGACCTGCTGGGAATAGACTTGATTGGTTTTCAGACAAGGAGAAGTTTTCTGAAGCACCGTGTTCTGATGGGCCTGGACCCTGACTGCCCGTCCTGAAGAACCGGACACAGCGAGGCCCCTCCCAAATGCTGGAACAGCCGTGATTCTTTCACACCGTGGTTGGAGTCAGAACTTTTAGGCTCCAGCTGATGTTCTGGACCACAGACTCAAGCGGCTTCGTTTCTATTATTATTCCTTCTGTTATTCTATTCTGTTCCTTATTTCAGAGAAGTGCCTCATGGCTGAATGATGCCGGGCTGTGTTGGACCCTGACGTACACCAACAGGTCGACAGAACTCCGTGTCCTCGGCGCCACCACACTGGCCACCACAGCTGCACTGCTGCCTGCCATGCTGCTGTGAGGCGTGAGAAACAGGAGTGCTGTAGCCACAGTCAGGTGAAAGAAGTGTTCCATCTGTTTGCATCAGTGATCATGTTCCCCAGCATCTCAGTACGGGGGGGGGGGTCATTGTTCTGGTCCAACAAAGGCTGTAAGAGTGCCTGGAATTAAGACATTTAATTACCCTGCCATGAATGTTTCAAAGTGAGAGTCCTTTAAGGCAGGACTATTACCTTTTTAATCAATGAATAAATGATTGTGAGAAACAGGTGCACCTAACTCAGGGGAGGGGGGAGTGGGGTGTGTGTGTGTGTGTGTGTGTGTGTGTGGGGGGGGGGGGGGGTGTCTTTGCTGCCAAACTCTGGAACACCTACAGCAACAAAGCAACATCTGCAGACTGGCTGGAGATGACCTTGTAAAGCTGGAAGTAACAGTTGGACACCAGGAAAGCCAGGTGGCTGCTCAGGACACACAAGCTCACATTAGCTCAGGCTAACTCTTGCTGGCTCAGGCTAATTCATATTAGGTCAGATTAACTCATGCTGACTCAGGCTAACTCATGCTGGCTCAGACTAACTCATGCTAGCTCAGACTAATTCATATTAGGTCAGATTAACTCATGCTAGCTCAGGCTAACCCACGCTGGCTCAGACTAACAGACTGGGACGCTGGCTCGGGCTGTGTACCTGCTCATGGACCAGCCCTTGAGTTATCTCAGTTAACACCAACAATCACACTTTCAGGTGATGAAAGGGTGCTGACATCAGGAGTGAGCAGCCTTCCGTTAGAACCTTTCTGCCTTTTCTCGACACGCGTGATCACCTGACTAGTTTCAATCAACACACATTAAATTCCCATTTGTTAAAACTCTGTTTGACATGCAGCTCCAGCTCACCTAATAATGACAGTGAGTGTTTCAGAAGACACAACATTGAGGTCTCTCACTACTTCCCATTCACTACCAAACCCTAAATGACTTGAAGAAAGTGCACGTGGCTCCTGATGAAGCTTCTGCTCTTTATCAGTCCATCTTATCCTGAATGTCTCACCTGCCCACCTGAACAGCGTTCGAGAGACATCAATGGTGTGTGTCCACACTCACATGATAATTGTCCACGAAGTCCTGCACACAACCAGACCCCCCCCACCCCCCCAACTTCCCCCACCCCCCGGCTGCTTGTATCAGCAACTCTGGTCTCTCAGTTGGAAGCTAAAGCTGATCTATTGGTGCGAACCAGAGAGCTACAGCTAAATAATAGATTTTACTCTTTGAAGAGGCACCATGGTAACTCCTGCTAGGACCATTAATTAACCATAACCCATAAAACACAATTGACCCTCCAAAAGTGAGTGATGACCTGTGACCCGGAGGTGCTGAACCTGATCCCAGCCTCCAGTTCCTGCTGATCCCAGCCTCCAGTTACTCATAAACATTGCCAGAAAACGTGAAGAAAAGTTTATATTTTGATCTGATTGTGAGCTACTGAGCAGTCTTTCACCAAAACAACCTTCCAACGTTCTGCAGACACTCAAATGAGGCTTTCGCGATCGTCTGGTTGTTTCCAGGGTCGGTGACTGAGATGATCTGGGGGGGGGGGGGGGGTCCCAGGAGAGTAGGGGGTGAAGCAGAGCGGCAGAACAACTGCCCTCACTCCATCTGAGCCGCTGTCAAAATCAGGTCTGTTCTAACTAACCTCGTTAAGCAAAGCCCACATTTTGCTGCTCATCTTCATGCCGTAGGCGTCTGGTCTGGATCTCCAGCCAGGCCGATGGCACCATTAGCTTTGTTGGGAATGTTTTCACCCAGTTTGTCAGCTCAGTATTCCCAGGAGGGGGAATAGTTTGGGTGAGTCAGCTCCAGTCAGCAGAACCCATCGTTAATCTCTCGCCTCAGAAGTAGAGGGATGATCTGTTGATGACGGTCTCAGCATCTGACGGGGGTTATTTAAAAGCGTGTTTCAAAGAAGAAAACTCAGATTGACCAACAAATGTCAGCAGCATTTCATGATCATCTGGGCAGAGCTGGAGGTCTATGGTGGAGCTGGAACCGGTACAAAGAGCCAAAGTTCTCACAGGGCCTCACTGCAGCCTTTGGGTTTAATTACAGGCCACACAGTTCACAATATGAGAAATCTGTCATCTCACTCGGAATCCATCATTACACAAGCCAAACTGTGATGAGAGCCGTGGTGTTGATGTGCTCTGTTTGTTCTGCTCAATAATCATCTGCTGGTGTAAAGAGACCCTCGTGTCACAATCTCACAGGCTCTTCTGGGCTAACCACAGATAAAAAAGCCCTTTTCTCCTCGGTGGGAAAAGCCTTTGCAACCAAAACACTCCAACAACAAGATGAAACCAAGCAAAGTGCTGCATGAAACAATCAAGATGAGGGTTCAGGGAACATTTTAGGAGCCCTTACAGGTGTGTGTAGTGGTGATGGGAGCAGATGAAGCCAGATATCTGAGCCAACTAAAGCTGGAGGCTTCTAGACTGAGTAGATATGCAGCATTCCCACATGTGATTATTCATGACATCTTAATCAAACACCATGGCAACGGGCCCATCCTGGGAGCCGCCTGCCACCGTCTGGGGGTGGAACCAAGCAAAGCTTTTCCCTTCTCTGTTTCTAATATGTCCTGAAGCACCATCCTGCCGTCCTCCTGAGCTCTTAAGCCCCTGTCCAAACACCAGCGTTGCAATGTTCTGTGATATGCAGGCAGTTGGTATGTTGGGGAGGTCAGGAGGTCAGGCTGGGGGTCTTGTTCTGGCCCTACGCTTAAGATGATATACAAGCAGTCCTAATCTGCCTCAGAAAGAGCTACTGGCCACCAGGCAGGGCCAGGAGAGACGGTTCCTGTGGTTCCTGTGGCTGGGCCGCTGTGACCTGTGTCCAAAAGGTCAGATCAAGTCAGGAAACACCAGGCAGCCACTGTGTGGTTTTCTCTAACGTTCTTTTCTAAGACAAAATACAAAATTTTCTGTTGAGATACTTTAATCATTTGTCCCTTAAGGACACGGTTATAACTGGGTTATAACTACACATTATTGTCTCCTGTTTTTCCATGAATGAAATAATAAATCTAAATCTGAGCTACTCTGCCCTACATAAGGGAGGGAGACTGCAGCTGTGCTGGAGGGCCGGGTTGGTCTGGACGTACCCACAGCCTCACCTGCTGCATCACCACAGACAGGCAGGCAGGCAGGCAGGCAGGCAGGCAGGCAGGCAGGCAGGCAGGCAGGCAGGCAGGCAGGCAGACGGACAGACGGACAGGCAGGCAGGCAGGCAGACAGGCAGGCAGGCAGGCAGGCAGGCAGAGGCAGACAGACAGGCAGGCAGGGAGGCAGACAAGCAGGCAGGCAGGCAGACAGGCAGGCAGACAGACAGACAGACAGACAGACAGGCAGGCAGGCAGGCAGGCAGGCAGGCAGGCAGACGGACAGACGGACAGGCTGGAGGCAGGCAGACAGGCAGGCAGGCAGGCAGGCAGACAGCAGGCAGGCAGGCAGGCAGGCAGACAGACAGACAGGCAGGCAGGCAGGCAGGCAGGCAGGCAGGCAGGCAGGCAGGCAGGCAGACAGGCAGGCATCCTGCCCAGTTTACAGGCTTTGGTTTAGCTGGTTTTGCTCATCCATCTTAAGCTCAGTGTGTGTTTGTTGGGTCCTCAGAACTCCCGACTAAACAGGAGCCAGATGAGGGGCCTCTGTTTGCTTCACATGTTTGATGTCAAAATATTGGTCCTGAGTTGTTGAGGGGACACGTTCCGCTCATGTCACGGAGGAGCGTTACAACTGAAAGAGCTGTGGACAACAAAGATGAGGATGAGCAGCATTTTCGTCATCAAGGACGTTTGTGGAGCCAACAAAGGAAAGGTTGTTCAGTCAGTCACCCAGCTAAAGAGGCTCCAAGGTCATCAGTGCTAATTTCACACTTTTACTTTGAAAATGTACTTTTAACTTACAGTTATTAGAAGTCTACACATACAATGCTAATAATTGTGTTGATATATATTAATAATTATAAAAGGGGACGATGAATTGATGCGATGTGCCTGGTCCTTGGCTGTGCTATAATCTATCACAGTTGTGTCTGATATTACTACAAACTCCTAGCTTAGGGGTTGCTAAGCTAATGGATAGACGTTACAACAAGAGAGCTCCTGTCAGTCTGGTGTTGAGGTGGAGGTGAGGGAGGTGTGCGTTCGCCTCCATTAAAAGGGATGACTCTCACATCAGAGCCTGACCTTCTTCAGATGTTCAGGCCACTCATGACTGCTGGAAGACGAAGACGTTTGATTTGCTCAGTATTTTGACTCTTTCACTCCAAGCTGTTGATGTTGCACCATAGCTGCAGACCTCAAGACAAGAATGAGATCTTTTAAGGACAACATTGGTTCTAATTAGCTGTCCTAAAATTTTCACAACTCACACAAAAGTTGTCCCTAGTGCAAATGAAGAAAACATGTTTGGCTGCTCCGACTGTGAGGTCGGACTTTATTTAAAGCAGATTCACTTAGACGTTGAATCCTGAATTCTACTGAATATCAGGGCAGCAGACCCGCTCGGGCCGTGGACCTGGCAGCAGAAATGTGAAGCCTTAGCATGGGGGGGTGCAAACCTGTGTGAGCAGGAGATGAGTCGGAATCTCCAAAAGAAAATCCCTGTGCTAGTTGTTCTACCACAGGGTGGTGTGCTATAATCTATCACAGTTGTGTCTGATATTACTACAAACTCCTAGCTTAGGGGTTGCTAAGCTAATGGATAGACGTTACAACAAGAGAGCTCCTGTCAGTCTGGTGTTGAGGTGGAGGTGTTGGAGGTGTGTGTTCGCCTCCATTAAAAGGGATGACGCTCACATCAGAGCCTGACCTTCTTCAAATCCCATCCCAACACACCTGATGAAGGATGTTTTACCAATGAAAGGCAGTTCTATCCTGGACCAGATCAATTGTTCTTTAGTGACAGGTTATGTACCCCGGTCCTACAAGGTGGCAGTGATTAAGCCATTGCTTAAAAAACCATCACTGGATCCTGACGTATTAGGAAATCATAGGCCGATATCCAACCTTCCTTTTATCTCTAAAATTCTTGAGAAGGTGGTGGTGACTCAGTTACTGAAGCACCTGCAGAGAAACAGCCTGTTTGAGATGTTTCAGTCAGGCTTTAGAGCTCATCACAGCACAGAAACAGCACTTATTAAAGTTATTAATGATCTTCTTATAGCTTCAGATCATGGACTGGTCTCTATGCTGATCTGCTGGACCTCAGTGCTGCTTTTGATACAGTTGCTCACAGCATCCTGTTACAGA
>NC_042300.1:2243143-2273143 GCF_901000725.2 Takifugu rubripes | reverse complement strand
TCATTCCACCTTACAAAAGAAAGAAAAGCCCCATCTTGAAGGGAATCTTAAGCAGGTGCATAAAAAGAGGGAAATTGCTGTTAGAGAGGTGAAGGTATGTGTTTGGTTATGAGCTGATAACCTTATTGGACACCTGTGTTATGTGTGACAGACACAGGTGCTGTGAGGAGACTTCTCACCGTTGGTACCAGTGTTTACGCTCCTAGCTGAGCTGCCTTTGGAGAATGATACTGCTAATTAATATTTCTCGTGTGGAGCCCTGAGCTGACGTCTACCAGCTTCAAAGTCTTCACCTTTGCTGAAACTGCACAATCCAAAGGTGTGTAGAATTAACCTGAGCTTAGCTATGATCACACACCTACTGGTCTTCAGGCATCACTAAGACGCCAGGTGAACAAAGCAGTTGTATTGATCTTTAGAAAGGATGAATCAGCCGCCAGTAATTGTTATTTGTTTGTGTCCAACGTGTTGTCCTGGTTTCCTGCTATGACAGCACTGCTTCAAACACCTGTCCGCTGATCCACCTGTGTCTTTTCTATTATCTGCACATAAAGTTGCCTGTGCACATGTGTGTATGTGTGTGTGGCAGCTGTGTTAGTCTAACACTGTGAGTAGGGAGGCGATTCTGGCTCCATCAGCAGAAACAGATAAACTCGTCCACAATCTCCTCAGAGAGGGACAAATCTAGCACCCACAAACCCTCCTCAACAGAGGAGCAAAGGATCCTTGTTGGAGCCGCCACAGTCATAACCAAGAGTAGATGAAGATCAAGGATGGCACCAACCTCACCCAAGACCAGGACCCAGACCCCAGAAAGGGGTGGACCACACCTGCTCAGGCCCTGGACATAGTCACTGCAGGGTATGTGGGGTTTCCAGGGCCCAAAAGCCTACACACCCCCGAGTATAGATGTAAGCTTTTACTACAGGACCTGAACGTTCCATCTGGTCCATCCAGAGTGGACCCTGCTGCTGGTCCAGGGACGACGTGACCATTCCATCCAGAGGTAACACAATATTTCAGTCATTCACCGTGAGGTAGTTGTAGTGATGTTCATCACAGCTGCTTCTTCTCTGAAGGCTCATAAAAACCCTTATTTCCAGCAGCTGCAAATGGGTGTGTTGAGTTGTCCAACCGTCAAACTCTGAGGGTTCTGATCCACCAGCACCTCAGTGTGCGGCCGCCCTGTTCAGGGAGGAGCTCCTCCCAGCTGACAGGATCCCTGCGGCGCCGCCACTTTGCTCGCCTCCTCCGTGTCCTGCAGAGCAAATGGCTTCACAGCGGTTTCAAACTACAGAGACGTGTCATTAACCACCCTGCTGGCGAAAAGCAGGTCTTGACTGGAGGTAATTGCAAATTGTAGTCATGGCAGCTGACTCAGGTGTTTCATGGTTTTCACGTAAGCACACAAAGAGCCTTGTGCACACACTCACAGGGCCTCTGCTGAGAATCTCTGGCTATGAACGTGTATCAAACTGGGCCGTGACAACATATATCCATACCTGCTGGGAGGACTGTTGAAGAAGGTCCTGTCCTAGAACAGCACCCCTATGGAGGTGGAACCCCTTCAGACCTCTAAGAAGCAGCAAGGAAGTCATGAAGACTTCACAAATTTGCCATTTTAACCACCAACCCACAAATAAAGAATTCAGTTCAGTTTGATATTCTGTTGCACTCCCCTCAACCTGCACCTGTAGAGTGAAAGCAGCCTCAGCTCTGAGGCTCTCCGGGGGAGGGGACTTGTGCCCTGCTGTCAGCCATTCAGGAGAACATCACTGTGTCCAGCACCAGATGCACAGCTGAATAGTTGTGGTTTATCAGGGTGTCGGATTTTGACCCTTGAGACCAGGTCCTCTTCGACCCATGTCCACTATCTTTCCCTAATGCTGATCTAAAGTGGATGCTCCTATTATCCATCTCTGGGGAACTCTGATACGCTGCCTAATGTCCTTCTACCTGTTACACTCTGAAATTTTAAACTGATGGTGATGCCGCAGAAAAGGTCAGGAAGACGGGTCAAAGACAACTCTGAGAACTGTCCTTTGGGGACCATTAACCCCCCGTCATGTTCCCCAGGCTGGTTGGAAGTTCTTGCTTTTGATCCACATTTAAAGAGACAGATAAGCCATTCTTGTTCTGAATAAGGGGGGGGGGGGGGGGGGGGGGGGGGGGGGGGGGGGGGGGGGGGGGGGTGTCATCCCACACTGATGACCATTTCATGAGACAGTTAACACAGATTAAAAAAAAAGAGGCCTAAAGAATCAATGTCCTTGTGTCAGACTGGGACCATTGGGTCTAAAGTTTTGAGGACTGGCAGAGAACATTTGTCTGGTAACCTCTGCTATTAAGGTGGACAGCAGATCCAGGCACCTTCTGCCACAAATGTGGTCTCATTGTTCAGATGGAAAACAACAATCAGAAGCTTGTCAAGAAGCTGATAAGATGTCTGGGTCGCTGGGTTTTGAAGGACATCAAAAGAGAATGATCCAATGTGACAGTTGTGAGTGTGCTATTACAGAACCACCATGATGACTGACAGAGGAGGACAAGTGAGTCAAAGGCATGAGATGGAGTCAGATACAATGAGCTGGCCTTACCTGAAGGTGCCACGGCCACTCCTCCAGCTCAGCGAGAGGTGGTGAAAGGGAAGAATGCAGAGAGAGATCTTTATCAGATGAGAGAGGATAACAAATCCAGGACAGAGGAGGACAGAAGAGGAGGACTGGAGAAGGCTGTCTCTACATATAGGACATATCCAACAGAGTCCTGTTTGAGTTCTCCTAACTCCACACTGACTTATTCCAGCCCACAGTGATAAATGGAACAGGAAGCTGTAATTTAAGAGAACGACGTGGCTGCATCTGAGCCGGCACTGCTGGGTCTTCTGGGTAAACGGATCCTCACCCCTCTGATCCTGACTTCACTGGCCTCATTATTTGCACACAACCTGGATTGAATCCCAACTTTGAGCCCAAAGGTCATTCAGACTCAGGTCAGGATACAACTTGATCCTTGATCCTTGATCCTTGACCCTCAAGCCTCAACCCCGGTCTCTGAGACTTTCTAAAAGGTGCAAACGTTCCACGGTTTGTTCTGATGCTGCGTTCCATTTACCCCGGTAGTTGGAGCTGAGAGCGACGCCACTTTTCACCATTCCAGTTCTGCAGTCAGAAAACAAGACAACGACAGCGAGGGATTCATCTGAATATAAACAACTTCTGGACAGTCTACCAGGGGACACAGGAGGAACCAGGACGTAGCCTAGTTTTCTAGTTCTCAACACGTATGGACGGGCGAGTGTTCTGTTTACTGTTGACACTTAGGGCCGGTGAGGAATCTCTGCCTTCAGAGTAGGAAATCGGACCGGGGAAGTGTGCTCCAGGTGAAACCGGTCTGGTGCAATAAAATGACATAAAACATCAAATCTGGATCTAACTGCTTCATTGTTTCTTTTTTTTTTTATTATTAAAAATAGATAAATGGTGTTGCCCTAAAGCCGGAAAATTGATTATATTCAAAACCAAGGTAAATATACTTTACAAATGTATGTAAAATAGATGGAATTTTGAGTCATTTCTTTAAATAAGAATGTGTGAGTTACAATCGCCTGTCTTTATCTGCACAAAGGACATTTAATCCACCTAAAATGTGAGACAAGACATATTTATGTTCGATGAAGATTCTTCTTCTCTTCATGTATTCAGTCACGGAGGGTTCTGACCTTGAACTGACCCTGGATTGATCTGAAATCAGATGTTTTGTAGCCTCCTGCAGCAGCTCCTCAGCTCAGCTCTCAGTTTGTTATGTGGCTGGTTGGTGTGGAGCAGAGAAAAGGTTCGTTCTCCTGTGTGAACGAGAGGCTGCAGGACATGTCCACCGGATGTGAGCTGCATACACACAACACCAAAATCTGCCTTCTACACAGAGGGTGGAGAGAAGCAGAACCATGATCAGCTGGTCTGGGCACGATGTGGATCCAAGATCACCCACAGAACTTTCAATCACCCCACATAGAGAAAAAGAGACATCCAGGCCCAAGCCCAGGCCCAGGCCCAGGCCCAGGCCCAGGCCCAGGCCCAGGCCCAGGCCCAGGCCCAGGCCCAGGCCCAGGCCCAGGCTCAGGCTCAGGCTCAGGCTCAGGCCCAGGCCCAAGGGTGCTTATGGGTGACTACTCTATAGATTCTAGGTCCTCCCCACCTTTCTCCCTCACCCTCCTCCTCACCTTCCTCCCCCACCTGTCTACTACACCTTCCTCCCCCACCCTCCTCTTGCACCCTCCCTCTCACCTTCCTCCCTCTCTACTAAAACTTCCGCCCCCACCTTCCTCCCTCACCCTCCTCCTCTCCCACCTTCCTCCCTCACCTTCCTCCCCCACCTGTCTACTACACCTACCTCCCCCACCCTCCTCCCCCACTTTCCTCCCCTACCTTCCTACTACACCTTCCCACCTCTCCCCCACCTTCCTCTCCCACCCTCCCCTCTCTACTACAACTTCCGCCCTCACCTTCCTCCCTCACCCCTCACCCTCCTCCCCCACTTTCCTCCCCACCTTCCTACTACACCTTCCCACCTCTCCCCACCTTCCTCTCCCACCCTCCCTCTCTACTACAACTTCCGCCCTCACCTTCCTCCCTCACCCTCACCCTCCTCCCCCACTTTCCTCCCCACCTTCCTACTACACCTTCCCACCTCTCCCCCACCTTCCTCTCCCACCCTCCCTATCACCTTCCTCCCTCTCTACTACAACTTCCGCCCTCACCTTCCTCCCCCACCCTCCTCCCCACTTTCCTCCCCACCTTCCTACTACACCTTCCCACCTCTCCCCCACCTTCCTCTCCCACCCTCCCTCTCTACTACAACTTCCGCCCTCACCTTCCTCCCTCACCCTCACCCTCCTCCCCCACTTTCCTCCCCACCTTCCTACTACACCTTCCCACCTCCCCCCCACCTTCCTCTCCCACCCTCCTCCTCACCTTCCTCCCTCTCTACTACACCTTCCTCCCTCACCCTCCTCCCCCACTTTCCTCCCCACCTTCCTACTACACCTTCCCACCTCCCCCCCACCTTCCTCTCCCACCCTCCTCCTCACCTTCCTCCCTCTCTACTACACCTTCCTCCCCCACCTTCCTCCCTCACCCTCCTCCCCCACTTTCCTCCCCAACCTTCCTACTACACCTTCCCACCTCTCCCCCACCTTCCTCTCCCACCCTCCTCCTCACCTTCCTCCCTCTCTACTACACCTTCCTCCCCCACCTTCCTCCCTCACCCTCCTCCCCCACTTTCCTCCCCAACCTTCCTACTACACCTTCCCACCTCTCCCCCACCTTCCTCTCCCACCCTCCCTATCACCTTCCTCCCTCTCTACTACAACTTCCGCCCTCACCTTCCTCCCCCACCCTCCTCCCCACTTTCCTCCCCACCTTTCTACTACACCTTCCCACCTCTCCCCCACCTTCCTCTCCCACCCTCCCTCTCAACTTCCTCCCTCTCTACTACAACTTCTGCCCACACCTTCCTTCCTCACCCTCACCCTCCCCCTCCTCCCCCCCCCCCTCCTGCCCGTTACCAGCCTGCCTTTTACCTGCCATTCCAACGAACAGAACTCTCCCCCCGAGAGTGTAAAAGCTGTACAGCACCTCACTACACACAATAAAGCATTTCAGCCTGTGTGGGAAGTGGAGCCGACTCTGCCCCAGCTTGAACAGGGCGTCACAGATGGCTGACCAGTAAAGTGTTGGGCTCCTCTCATCCTGCCAGTACAGCTGAGGATGTGATGCCAAGTAGTGTCTGTGTCAAGGGAACCGCATTTCAATTTAACTTGAAAACAGCTCCAAAACATAAAGCACATTATTCACAGCTCCTTTGTTATTATGGGGGGGGATGATTGAGCAAAGCTGTTGAAATGAAGAATAGAAGCTTCCCTCTTGTTCTCTATAATCCTCTGACGTTGTGATATGTTTGAAAATAAGGTGACTCTGTCTTCTGCTGACCTTCTGCCCCGTTTCTATTACACCTGTTACAAATGACACATAAGAAGACGTGAAGGCCAATTGTCTAGAGATTTAATTATCTGATAGCATTGTGAAGTTTCCCATTATTGTACATGCTCATGCAGAGCTTCATCTGCTGGCTCCTGGCTCAGGTCATATGTTCCTCATCTTCTTCTGAGCGTCTTTGGGATCATGAAATCATCCTTCTCTTATCTTTCTCTTATTCTCTCAGGTTCCTCCTGTCATCGATCATTCTGCCTCCATATTTTCATTCCTCACCTTCTTGCCCCCTCAAATCAAACATGTTGGCTCATTCAAAATGTAGGTTTACGATTACTTAAACTGTGAACTTAATAACATAATTTAGGTATGTGGAGCCAAATGTTTGCTCAGAAACCTGGAGCAGCTGCAGCCACAGGCTTTGACGGCAGCTACATGCTGCAGTAGGACATGGAAACATGGATTTCTATTAAGCGAAGCCCCTTCTGGCTCTCACTGAGCATCAGTTCACTGTTGACTTCATTTGCTGTGTGAAAATGTGTTTTTCCAAACTTGGTGTTCAGTATCATTTACATAAAACACAGTTGAAAACCTTCAAAATCCCCCAAATCCATTCATAATTCTATGTTCAGGGACAACAACATGACAACAACATGGCTGCCCTCCTGGCAACACCAGTAGAGGTCAATACTGGTTTAAATTAAGGAACCTCATCAGTTCATGATGAGTTGATGCTTACTAGACAATCTCTCTGCATCCAGCCCAACCTTTACTTCCTCATGAAAATGCTTATTGGCATGGTGACAGGATTTATGCAGATTTAAGCTTTGCTCTATTTCACACGAGCTATGTTTGGTGACAGCCAGTTGTAATCGACTGAAAGGTGTGAATCTTGTTGGATTTACTTCCAGGATGTATTAAAACCTGTTGGCTGGGGATGTGTGACCCAGCTGCAGGTCTCCATCAGCAGTCCTCTCCTCTGGGTTCACCTCATTAATCACACAAGATCAAATAAAAAGTCCAAATGTTCCCCACTGTTGAAACAGGTGCGCGACTCAAAAACAGTGCGGAATTACTTTGCTGTATTTTATCTACTGATCGTTTGTCTTTGCGTTAAGAATTCACCATCCTCTCTACAACATTACGGTACTAGTTTGTGCTAATGCTAATTTCTCTTTTGTTTGTACTCTCCTTGAAGCCTGCCTGTGTTTGTTTTTTCACAAGATCGTAGAGGCTTCTGTCTCGCCAGCACAGCTTTCACTGTGAAATAAACAAAGACAAACCTGATGCAGCTTCTTCCTCTGAATGATGAACATGTGTGAAAACTCCTAAATGGCTTATCTACGTCTCAATGTTCACAAGGTAAACAAACGAAAGGGTCATGTGTAGTAAGCCTGTGAACACAGTCAAGAAGGTTTATAGTTGGTTAATCTTGGCCGTGCACCGTGGACTAGCCTAGCTTAAACTCTGATGACAGCACAGGCAGCCGTTACAGCCAATGTGCACAAAAGGATGAAATCAGCACATTAGCTGCTAAACAGAGGTGTGTTTATTCTGGTCAAAGTTAATCAGATGTTCCACTCAGCAAGAAACCCCAAGAAAAGCCCAGAATACATTTGAAAAGGGTACAATTTAGCCAGCGCTGTGATTCCTGCTCAACCAGAGCTCTGTCCATTCGGCTTCAAAGCCACAAGCCACTTGGTATTCCCTCACGAGCTCTGCTCCAACCAATAATTAACCCCAATCAGAAGATAAAAAGGAGCAGAGAGGCTGGAGCTGGACATGAGCTAATCCATAAAAATCTTACATAATCCCTTTTGTTTGCCTAAAGGGCGAAAGGAAGCACATCAAGTGTTGGTAACAACGGAAATGAGGCAAAACAAAGTTTGGATGTGGTGATGTCATGCAGTGGTGAGAACATGTAAACCATCTCATGTCTTCTCAAGGTTCTCCCAAAGATCACATTTGACGACAAATCAATACAGAAAAGCAAAAACCTCCCAAGGCTTCACCTACTTTTTCTTACTCCTGCTCTTATTAAGATCCCTTTAAATCATAAATTGTCATATTGGGCCTCTGTCTGCAGCCGCTGTTGTTATTGTTTATCATTTGATGCTCAGTTGTAATTACAATACTACGGAGGTGGCTTCCAAATGTTCGACATGGCTGCCACAGCTGGAAAACATTCATGCAGCAGTAACAACACAGATGTGAAGCTTCCATGTTCAGCCATTTCTTTGAGATACTCTAACTTCTATTGGATGGGTCATCCTGAAATCTTGACCTCATGCACACAGAAGAGATAAGAAGTGTGTGTGATGAAGGTGGCCTCCTTGACCTCCTCACAGTAAGACTGAACCAGATGGTGGAAGGCAGCAGCAGCAGCAGCAGCAGCATTGGGGGGTGGGGAAGGGGGTAGCAAAAATAGCTTTCATAAAACTGTGCTACTCCTGTGTGAGCAGCCGAATAAATAACCACAGCGACAAAAGCACATCTATTTCTGTAGGTCTCTGCTGCCAGACAGGCAGCACAGCTGGACGCTGTCTTTGGACAGAGGAGAGACCAGTGGACAGGCTGATGTAAGGGGGATGTGGGCCAGACTTGGCCTGAAGGAGGCTGCAGAAGTCCCTGGAACAATGCTTTCCTGCTGAGCCTCGCCCAAGTCTTAGAGGAACCTTTGAGGTCCACGTGCACCCAGCACTCTGAGCCCTGGCTGAGCAGCTTCCCAGTCATGTGACGTGGTGGTGGTGGTGGTGCTTGTCCTGGCTTGGCTCATGCTAACAAGAATGACTTGTCTTTTCTATTCAAAGCTGTAATTGTCTTCCTGTCCTCCTCCTGTTTCAGGTGTCTGGAGTTGGGGACTAAATGCAGAGTCATTTGAATCACTGCTGAGTAAACATGTTCCCACAGGAAGCATTGCTCTGTTTCTGATTGACAGGAGTTTCTTCGTCTAAATCAACATTATGTCTGTGTAAGTGCTCATTTATCCAAGTCTGAATCAATGAAAAGGGTGAATGCTGGCGGATTGCTGGCTCGGATCAAGCCTGATACTGGCTGACTGGGATGCTACTGTGTTAGCACACATGATGCGGCCCATTAACTCAGATGAAACGTGAGAATATTCTGCTTAGAGTCTGAAACCCAAACCGGAGCACCAACCACAATGGTGCCTTCCCCTCTTTGTGGATCTTAATTAGATCACGTAGGCCCATGGATTCCCTCTATTCCTCCATATGGCTCAACAAACTGAGTTTGCTAATTGCGAGCCAATGGTAGACGTGAGTGGGACCGTGATGTGACGTGATGGTTCTTTTTCACATTTGAGAAACCTGGCAGACAGACTCCAGCAGGAATGTGATTACATCAACAAAATGGTGTCAGGTGCAAATGGCTTTGAGCTGCCCCACAACAATTCCAGTGGAGTTTTCAACACTCCAGATTTCCTCTGGGAGAGCCGTTCCATATTACCAATCTATAAAAAGAAGCAAATTGCCTGCTCGTACCACCAAACCAGCGTTTGACAGGGCCTCTGAGCAGCTCCTGGTGGTGGCTATTAAAGCTCTGGGTGGTGTTTTCCTTCAGGGCCTGACAGCCAGGCTCTGGCCTGCCCCCACCCTGACTGCTGGCTGCCAGCTCTGTCCTGTGTGCTGCATACTGATGCAGCAGGACGCTGCACGGCAACAAGCGTGTACTTAAGTATGTCCAACTTCTTTGCCCATGTCAGCAGTCTGTGGCCTGAGCCTGCAGGGAGGAACCAGAGAGTTTAGAGCTGCTCCCAGATCAGGACGCTGGACATCTGAATACAGACGATCCCTGGCTGCATGCAGTCTCCCACAGAACATCTCGCTTCAGCATTCACAGCTTTGCTGGCCTGTTCAAATCTAAAAGGCATTAAAACACACTTCATCAGAGCCACGGCATCAGAGCCAACAGACCGCAAAGGCACAAAGAAATATTAGATCACATCAAATATGTGAAATGTTTAAACATTGTCTCATCAAGTTTGGCCTGGAAAACCAATAAATAGTTATCAGCTCTGCACTGGGGATGATTCCAGCCAGTAAACGCTGGAGAACAGATGCATGTGACAATGCTGCCAGAGGCTTAATAAAGAAGATGGGATTATGTGGCAATAAGAGCTCAGAAGACTCATCACGGTCGCTTGCAGACCGGGGAAGAACACAGACTGCACACCAAGGCTCCCTCCATGGCGCCTTTGCATCTCACAACTGCAGCCAATTATTCCTGCCCACAGCATTAATTCATCTCATCCCCTCCCAACAGCTGGAATTACTGCCCAACCACTGCGTATTTGGAGACACTCGTGCAGAAGAACGACAGACTTTGTTCACCTGCTGGGATTGTTTATTATGCAGAAAAGACCTGATAACATCACCGTCCCATGACTGAGGCGGCTTTGTTGTCTGCCTATATTTTCTCTTGTACACCATCATTTCTGTGGGAGGCTTTTGATGTTTGAATAGCAGCTCTACACACAGACGGTACAGCTAAAAAACACATTTAGATTCAGATTTCCTTAATCTCTTGTACATTTTGAGCCACTCACCTGTGTTCTGCTTTACCTGGGTCTACCTGGTTCCACCTGGGTCTACCTGGGTCTACCTGGTTCCACCTGGGTCAACCTGGGTCCACCTGGGTCCATGTGGGTCTACCTAGTTTCACCTGGGTCTACCTGCTTCTACCAAGGTCTTCCTGGGTCTACCTGGTTCCACCTGGGTCTACCTGGGTCTACTCAGACCCCGTGAAGGCTCCGATGATGTTAGTTTGTAGCAGACATGATGGTGGCTTCACTCAGGAGACAGAAACTCCCATGAGCCCAAGCTGCTTCACAGCATCATCAATGATGCATCAAACATCTTCAAACTTTTCAAAAAGGAGCTTGAACTGCTTGACTAATGTGAGATGAGTCATTGAACTGGAAGCTTCCTGTTGTTGAGCCACACTTAACGTGCTCGCTGTTGCCATGGTGCCCTCTAATTAAGGCCTTCCAGTTTTCCTTGTGTGAAAGTGACACTGGGCATTCGAGTTATTATATCCAAGCCCGACAGCAACGGAGAAACTGTCATCTCACCTCTTGCTGCCAAATTTATTGGCTGGTGGACAAAAAGTAAGTGTGTGACGTGTCCAAGAGGTCCTCACAAGAGCTGCAAAACGTGCATGTTGTGTTCTTTTAAATGAGCAGCTGCCAACTCCTTTAGATGGTTTGGGCAGATCAAGGAGAGCCCTATCCCCATTGTACCCCCCACGCTGACCAGCAGCACACTCCATTACTATTGTTAGTGTTATTTAATATCAGCATCTTTACAGGTTTACAGGATACATTAGCTTTATTTAGAAATTCACAGGCAGAAAGAAGAACGTCATATCTCCATTGCCTTTAATGTGAACGTTTTTATATGTTCCTTAAACTGAATTTGGGGTTTTACAGTACCAGAGTTCAAAAGTTCAATTTTCCAGAGCAAATGTGCTTAATTACACGCCACAGTTGCACGCATTCAGTGGTGTGTGACACTCTTCCCGAACAATCCAAAAATATCTGGACTCGGAGCGTTGCTGCACTGATGGAAGCCCCTCACCTTCGCCCCGCCCCTCCCTGCAGCGCGGCACCCCATTGGCTCTCGTCAGAGGCGACGCTGGCTCGTGCGCAGCCTGATTGGTCCGCGCTCACGCTGCTTCCTTTGACAGACAGCCGCGGAGCGCCAGGCTCCTCCCAGCGGCAGCGGACGCTATTTGAGCGTTGGACGTGGAGATTGTTGAACATAGATCCGCTTCGGTGTCGTCAATGGGAAGCACACAGGACGGTGGAAGAGCGACTTACGGTCTAGACTGAAATACGCGGCTGCATCATGTTGTCCAGGTCCATCTCGTGCCTCTGGATTACACTTTACATCCGCCTGGGCTGTTTTTTGGGAGGCGGTGACGCACAGAATGCCAAGGAAGGTAAGTTGGTAAAGTTTGCGGGTCTCTGAGCGGACATACTCAGGGACACCGGTCCGAGCGCAGCAAGCCTCCTTTTTATTTTGACCGATGTGGTTGTTTTCTGGGTGATTTTCGACTGTTTTGGGGGGGGGGGGGGGGGGTGTTGTTGCTCGTCTCCGCCGTGCTCGCTGCGAGCCTGCGTACAGGGATGACAGCGCTGTTCGCTTTTACGCACACGGAGCTGCTGCCTTAATGTCGGCATTAGAAGCCCCCCCTCGTCTGAGATTATCCACGTATCACACCAAACGGTGAAAGGGTCGCTGGTGCTCGGAGAGTGAGCCGTGTACGCGGACGCCGTGTGGGAAGGTTATTGGTCCGGAGCCTCGGCGCTGACAGCCCGACTGCGCGTCCCTCCTGAACGGCAAACACACGCAACCTCCGCGCCGCTTCTAAAATCAAAGCCCTGACATTCCAAATAAGACATCAAAATAACCAAAATATTCAAATCTCATCCAAATGAGCAGTTTTGGTTGAAACCTGTTTATTGATAGATCGCAATAAGAATCGTGACACCGCTGAAACGATGTCAGAATCCCGTCGTGCGACCCTGATGGAACATCCTCCAGACTGAATTATGCTGAGACACTCTATACAGTATACCTATATTATGGTATGTCTTGGCTGGAACATGTGGACCAGGATGCGAACTGACGCCGTCGGCCAACAACTTGCTTCGCAGCCCCCCCGCGGCTCCGTTTGCGCGTTCGCGCGATTCAGGACATTAAAATAAGATGAGAACGATGAGAAAAAGAAGCAGAATGATCTGAGAAAGTTTAGTGGAACAGAGCGAGAAGGCGCACAAAGAAATCGGCCTGCGGATGTTTTTTATCGGTTTACAACGAAGTCAGTCCGCTCTTCCCGAGGCCATTTAGTAAAAATAAAAAAATATTGTTCTTGAATTATCTTATTTATTGTTTTGCTTTTTTTTGCTGCTGAGATAAATGAGGTCACGATGTCTCTAGATGTCTGTCTGTCTGTCGGTATACGTCTGTGTATGTGTGTGTGTGTGTGTGTGTGTGTGTTTACGTGTATGTTCCTGCCTGCCTGTCTGTCTGCCTGCCTGTCTGTCTGTCAGGACTCCAGCTCCGCTGAGCTTTAACCACCTGCTTCTCTCTGGGTTCTCCTGTCACCAGTGATACTGCTGGACTCCAAGGCCCAGCAGACAGAACTGGAGTGGATCTCGTATCCTCCCAATGGGGTGAGTGTTCAGCACACACATCCATCTGTAGTGGATCCCTAGAACCTGTCAGATCCAGTAGCAGATATACAGCACAAGAGGAGGTTGTCTGCTGCTCTGTTTTCCACATTCAGAGTACAAAGGTGGCACACACACACACACACACACACACACACACACACACACACACACACACACACACCATACACACGCACACACACACACACACAACAATATATACACACAAGCACACACACACACACAACCATATATACACACATATACACACACACAAACTCACACATACACACACATACATATACACACAAACACATACACACACACACACACACCCACACACACTCAACCATACACACACCCACACACACACAAACATATTTATGCACACACACAAACTCACACATACACACACACATATACACACAAACACATACATACGCACACACAGACACAAACACATACACACACTCAACCATACACACACCCACACACACACAAACATATTTATGCACACACACAAACACATACACACATACATGTACACACAAATACACCCCCCCCCCCCCACACACATACACCCCCCACACACACACAAACACACATACACCCCCCCCCCCCCCCCACACACACACACACAATAGTAATATTGAAGATCTTGAATCTTCAGGGACCCATAGATGAATCCCCCTGTTCCTCCGTGTCTGTTCCCATCAGAACCAGTCGGTTCCACTCGGGTTATTGTCACATCTGCGTCTTTCACATCTCACTTTGTTTTTTCACCAAAACAGTTTCACACATTTTTTCTAGAAATCGGTTTCATTTTGAAAGACAGCGTCCGCGTTTGCGATGAGCAGGTGATCCTGCCGCTTACCTGGAGGCAGCTGAAATAGGCTCCGCCCCCACCCCCCCAGCAACAGCGGTCAGCGATACATCTAGAGCCGTAACATCCCATTAGAGAAGGATGTGGGTGTGTGATGCACACATGAGAGCCAATATTTTAGCGGAGCGCCCAGGCTGAGCCCTCTCTGGGGTAGACCGCCGGTCTCTCCTGGGAGGGTTGTGTGCACGTGAGGCGCGTGTGCGATGCATCACCCATCCACTCTGGACTATTGTCTGACCTGTCTCTTCTAAATGTCCTTACAGTGGGAGGAGATCAGTGGCCTGGACGAGAACTACACACCCATTCGCACCTACCAGGTCTGCCGAGTCATGGAGCCCAGTCAGAACAACTGGCTTCGGACTAACTGGATAGAGAAGGGCAACGCTCAGAGGATTTTTGTTGAACTGAAGTTCACCTTGAGGGATTGTAACAGCCTACCTGGTGTCGTGGGAACGTGCAAGGAGACGTTCAACCTGTATTATCAGGAAACTGATTCGGAGGTGGGCAGGAGCCTACGGGAGAACCAGTACGTGAAAATTGACACTATCGCTGCTGACGAAAGCTTCACCCAAGGCGACCTGGGGGAGAGGAAGATGAAGCTGAACACAGAGTTGCGCATCATCGGGCCGCTGTCCAGACGAGGCTTCTACCTGGCCTTCCAGGACGTCGGCGCGTGCATCGCCCTGGTTTCTGTAAAGGTTTACTACAAGAAGTGCTGGGCCATCATCGAGAACCTCGCCACTTTTCCCGACACCGTCACCGGATCGGAGTTCTCCTCGCTCGTGGAGGTGGAGGGCATGTGTGTGAACGATGCCGAAGAGGAGGCAGACAACTCTCCCAAGATGCACTGCAGCGCTGAAGGGGAATGGCTGGTGCCCATTGGGAAATGTATATGCAAAGCTGGATTTCACCAGAAAGGAGACGCTTGTGAACGTGAGTGGCTTTTTATTCCATGGGAGACGTGGTTGGGGCAGCGGGGAGGGAAGCTTCCTGTGGGGAGGCACGTGGATAAAAGTCAACCTGTGAGAAAACCCTTCAAAGTCCAGCGTTTGATGTCGGAATTTGTGAGCCAAAGTCAGAATTCTGGGATTCCTCTGGGAGCCAAAAGTCCAGTTATTTGTTTCAAATGAAATTGGAATTCAGTCCAGGGCCTTTCCAGACTTACTGAGAGGGTTGCCAAGAATAACTGAGCGAGTGTTCATGGGGACAAAGGAATGGGACAGTTTAGACATGCACACTTGTGTTGGCAAATGGGATTAATGTGGCGGCTTTGACGGCAGCGGAGCGGCCAAACAGCCTTAATGCGGTGATTGGAGGCCTTTCATTGATGAGGCTTCTCCTTTATGAGCATGTTTCTGTTGAGGCTGGGATTAAATAACGAGCAAATTCAGCTGCTCTCTCGCTCGCTGACAGGCAGACAGCAAAGCTCTTGAGGAATTCCGTCTGTCTGTCCGTCCGTCCGTCCGTGCGTGCGCGCCAAGCGACCCTGCCCGAGCGAGCGGGGGAGCCGCCGTGGCTTTTGGGCCTCAGGATATTTAGGAGCAAAGCAAACAGGAAGGGCCTGGCAGCCTTGCTGTGGATCAGCTCTGCATTGTTGTGGCGCAGCTACAGTTAACAATAAGGGTCTTTTTGTCGCTCTAAATGCTCAGAGGATTATTTTCAGGGGGCACCTGACATGAAAGATAAAAATCAGTGAGGATTAATGGGGGGGACTTAGGTCACAGAACTTAAGTGGCCGGCTGCCTTGTTAGCCAAGTCTTTTCCCATTCTTTACTAAACCACAGTGTAAGAAGCTTACGTGGAGCAACAGCCAATAATACCTGAATGGAATGAGTAAGAGAAATGTGTGTCCCTGGGGACGGGCCGCTACACCCAGCAGACAGCCAGGAGGGCCCCGTCTGACGGATGTGCTCTGAGCTGTGTCTCCGACTGGGCGGCGTGGCTCCGATTCCTCAGCTCTTTATTGTTGTAGCGTGACACTGTGCAGGGGCAGAGCGCGCACGTTTGGAAGGAGGCAATCACAATCACCTGCCTCACAAAGCTGCATTTTAGTCCCTTCTCTGAGAAGGAGAAACCCTTGTTCTCCTCTGTTAATTACTCTGTTATATCGTCCACTATAATGTAGTGAGCCCCCCCCCTCCAGTTCTTTAAAGCCTGGGGCCATTAGTTGCGTATGTGGATCAAAGCCAGGCTCCACGCTCCGCCTTTATGGGCTTTACCTGCTGTGAGCCATGAGGCTCAGGCCCATCAGCACGTCTCTGCATCTTCACGGCATTCAACTGTCCATTCAGCACCCCCCTGTCCACCCCCACAACAACCCAGAAGCTTTTCAAAGTGGTTCTAGCTGCTGCAGCAGAGCTCTCGGCCCTCTCAAATCACACGTGTATCGCTGGAAAACAGTCGATGTTTAAATAAATAAAGTGCTGGAAATCAACGTTGCAGCCAATAATCCTGTATGAGGGAAGGAATCTGGGTCCATTGTTGTCCACTTCCTGACTGCCCCTCTTGTTTCAGTCTGGATTTTTGGGTTGTTATTCACATAGAACACACTTTTGTTGTGTTCGGGTGGTCTCGGTAATTTGCCAAAGCTCTTTTTTCCATCTACTCTGGTGAACTACTGATGTTTAAGAAGCTTCAGGTTCAGTTTATTGGCTTCTATGCTCGCAGCACATCAGTGTTGCTCTCGCCCGAATAACAAACTCAGCTAAGTTTCGACTGAAACCAGCTACTTTACCAGAGGATTAAGGCTGATTTTAATTCCATCTCCGAGTCCCCCCTAAGTGGTCGTTGTTTGGAAGCAGCCAGTTGCATTAGAAGCATCCCACAGGTGACGCCTCAGCTGGAAGCTGCAGGATAATGTGGCCAGGGTGAGGGACAAGCCGGCGTCCGTCAGCAGTTCATTTCAGCCTTGAGTAATTTATGTCCAGCTTGGGTCTGGTGTGGCTTCAGCTACACCTGTGATTTCCATAATTAAGCTGCGGAGCAGTTGGAGGAGGCATCCTGGTGCATTAAATTCATACCTTATCAATCAGCGCACCATCAAGATGTACGAGCACCCCCTGACTCTGGGCTTCCTGGCTTCATTTGAATTGCTAAAAGCGGCTCTTGCTTCCGTCTGCGCGCTTCGCCTGACTGCCAGCATCTCCTTGCACCCTCCATACACTTTAGCTGTCATGCTCAGCCCCTGGGGGCTTGGGTGGGGGGTCAGTCATTCATCAGTGTCCAACTAAGTCCTGTCCAGCTCTCTGACCGTGGAGATGGATGATGCTGTGTATACAGGAGGCTGTAGCCCCTCATTAATTCTCTTGTTAACATGCAACAACGAGCAGTTTCATCTGTTTTTTTAGCAGACAAAAGATTCACTTTTCTAAATATCAGCCCGCCATTAATCGTTTGAAAGGTTCTTGACTCAGACATTAATCAAAATGAAACAGCAGATATTCCTGGAAATGAAGCACACAAGCCCCCGTCTCTGTCGAGGAACTGAGAGGCTCCAGTGCTACCAGTAGCCAGCGCCAGACCAGAGCAGACCAGTGCATGAATGGGTGCTATTTTCACAACACGCACAGCCCAGGCTGGGGACACTTCAACTGGCCTCTTTCAACAGCCATTACACTGAAACCAGTCAGCAAGTGTGACATTTACTGCCAGAGATTGCTACACAAAGAGTTAAACAGACACGTTGGGAGGGGGATGAAAGGGGGAGGGGGGCTGAAAGACAAGGGGTCCCTCTTTGCTGACGGTGATGAATGAGTGAATCACAACACGTTTTGGCAGAGGCCTTTGCAGGGACAGAGGGGGCTCCTCAGATGACATGAGTGACAGCTCATTTCACCTGCCCCCCCCAGTCTGAGACCGTCCGCATTGGCAATGTTAGCTCCTCCTCACTCACCACTGGTGGATCTACCATAACCAGTTGGATCACCTCGACACCGCGTTTCCTCCGTCCATTTTCTTCTATTATAGTCACATTTTTACGGTTAGACAGAAGGTTAGAAGAACTCATCCTCCACTGAAGGGTAATTTCCCTCTATATTATAAATCATTTAATATATCCTCTTGAGTATGTGTCCCAAAGACTCTTATTTTAAAATGGGAAACCAGTTTATGTATCCAGGGGAGGAAGCAGACCAGTAATTATCTCCACTATGGACGTCCGACTGAAGAAAGATGCAGGAGAAACAGAGGAATCTGTTCCCCAGATGCTGATTCTGCAGAATTTCACTCTTTTATTGAGAGGAGCGCTAGTTCCTGCAGTAACGGCGCAGCACCCTGGTCCTTCCCAACATCCCATCTGTTGACTGTGGGGGCAGCTTCAGCTGAGGAGAAGCGCACTAGTCAGCTGTTCTGCTGAGAAAAAGGCCTGAAAAGGCCTGATGCTGACTCCTCCTGACTAAAGGTCATGGAATTTGACCTTGCCAGTCCCGATTTGAGACCCTACGTTGCATGGCATGAATAGACGGCGTCAAAGTAATCAGGCCCTGTTTTGATCCACAGACACATGCTCAGCTGCACCGCTCACAGCCTGGCAGACTCCGAGACCTGCGCGACACCACGTCAGATAGACTTATTGCCACGGTGACGCTGGGGGTCTGTGGATGTCCCTGTGTGAGGTCACTGAATATTAGCTTCATTTACACATGGCTGCAGACCAGCGCGGCGTCACAATGGAGGCTCACTGCTGGTGTTTAGTAACATGAGCAGCACGGCTGACAGGACACTGTCAAGACACAAGATGGATGATCGCAGCAGTTGACCCCTGCTCACCCGCAGAGCCGCCACTCCGGCCCCTCTTGTCCCTGCATGACAAAAGAGCCCCCTCCCCACGCCGCGGCGGCCTTCATCTCCACTTGCACTAACAGGTTGAGACATCTCTATCGATCCCGCCGTCCACCGCTCTCACATTGTGAGCTTTGCCCTTTTCACTTAGCCAAACTCTTTTCACCCGGTCTTTTACTCTGCCGAGGGTTTGTGGAGAGAATGTGAGCAGGCAGACAGGCAGGCAGGCAGACAGACAGGCAGGTGGACAGACAGGCAGGCAGGTGGACGGGCAGACAGGCAGACAGACAGGCAGGTGGACGGGCAGGCAGGCAGACAGGCAGACAGGCAGACAGGCAGGTGGACAGGCAGGCAGGCAGACAGGCAGACAGGCAGACAGGCAGGTGGACAGGCAGGCAGGCAGACAGGCAGGTGGACAGGCAGGCAGGCAGACAGGCAGGTGGACAGACAGGCAGGCAGGTGGACGGGCAGACAGGCAGACAGACAGGCAGGTGGACAGGCAGGCAGGCAGACAGGCAGACAGGCAGACAGGCAGGTGGACAGGCAGGCAGGCAGACAGGCAGACAGGCAGGTGGACAGGCAGGCAGGCAGACAGGCAGGTGGACAGGCAGGCAGGCAGACAGGCAGGTGGACGGGCAGGCAGGCAGACAGGCAGGTGGACAGGCAGGTGGACGGGCAGGCAGGCAGACAGGCAGGTGGACCGGCAGGCAGGCAGACAGGCAGGCAGGCATGTAGACAGGTGGACAGACAGACAGGCAGGTGGACAGGCAGGCAGGCAGGCATGTAGACAGGTGGACAGGCAGACAGGCAGGTGGACAGGCAGGCAGGCAGACAGGTGGACAGACAGACAGGCATGCAGACAGGCAGGTGGACAGGCAGACAGACAGGCAGGCAGACAGGTGGACAGACAGACAGGCATGCAGACAGGCAGGTGGACAGGCAGGCAGACAGGTGGACAGACAGACGGGCTGGCAGACAGGTGGACAGACAGGCAGGCGGGTGGACAGACAGGCAGGCAGACAGACAGGTGGACAGACAGACAGGCGGGTGGACAGACAGGCGGGCTGGCAGACAGGTGGACAGACAGACAGGCAGGTCTGTCTGGTGGAGCATTACTGGGTTGGGAAGGGTCTTTGTCTTGTCCCCTCTCCCTCCTCCTAGCAGGCTTCATGTGTCCTCCCTGTCTCCAGCAGCCTGTCTCCTGGTGCAGTCGGGGACCAGAGTGCTCCTCCACACTGGAGAACCAGCTGACTTGAATGTTATTAATCGCTCCCAACAAACGGGACCCCGTGAAGGCCTGTTTTGGTGGGTGGTCAGCTCAGGGCTGAGGAGGAGCGGGGGCTGGGATGGGACTGTTCCAGGAACCAGCAGCAGCCAGAGATCATTTTCTGGTGCTGACTGTGTACAACTGGCTGCAGGTTCTTTTGAAGTGCAGGGGACTTTGGTCTGGTAGGACCTTTGGACCCCGTGCTTTCATCTTCAGAAAACCGAGACCCCTCCACACCCATCTTTCAGCACAGCTGAGCACCTAGAGCATCGGAGGGAGCCGCCTGGCTGCCTTTCAGGGCCCCGCTCTTGTTTCCAAGTGAGTTAAATGAACTGCACAAAAGACGATTAGGGGGACATTTTCGCCTGTCACTGAGAATCTGTTTTAGAAAGCTCAGGTTGTGTGAGAGCTTCGGGAAACAGGGACCACTTCCTGATACCGCGTGCAGATCCAGCTGTGGCTCAACACAAGCAGAGGCTGTAACTTTGTAATGAGCTTCATCTGAAAGTTCCCTTAGAGCCCAAACATCAATCGGGTTTCTTCCGAACCTCCCACTGCTCAGTTCTGTGCAGGGCTCAGCTTCACGAGTGTTTCTACCTGGGATGGAAGGGCCCCGTATCACCCCAGGATACACCCTGATGTGAGAGCTACTGATCTCACATCAGGGTGTATCCTGTTTATTTGGTTCATGTCTCGATCTGTTGGTCCATCCAGCATCACACATCGTGCATTAGCTCCATTTTCACTATAACTAAATCAGCAGCTCCCTTTGATCTTTGGTGCAAACAACCAAGCAGCCACTTCTTTTGGCTTCTAAAGCCTCTCGGCCTCCACCACAGGCTACGGGAATGCTAATCTTGCCTTTGTTTCTTGTGGAAAGCTACTTATCTCTGCTAAGCACAGGTAGCTGGTATGGATGTGTGCGTGTCTGGATGTGTGGAGCCTCATCCAGCCATCAGGGCTAAAGGGAGGGAGCAACCAGCACATCGAGACATTACCTTCTTTAACCTGCTGAGTCCTCCCTGGCCTTCAGCAGCCATGGAGCATCTCCTTCTCCTGAAGCCCAGGGGGACACGCAACAACAGTTGTTTTGAGGTCTTTTTCTCCAAATCTTTCCTCTCTTCTTTGTTTCCTGCATGTCAGGAACAACCTACATGTCAGCTACACTGTCAAATCCACTCTCACATCTGACAGACAGCATCAAAACTCAACGAAATTAATTATTTCTTCCTCTCCAGTATATATATATACACTCAAATTCCCAATCCCTGAAGGATCCCTGAAGTGGCTGTTGCAGTTTCCCCACATGCATCATCTGAAGTCATACAAGTGGGGCGTCTGGTGTTCTTTTACTTTGGACATCAGCCCTGGTTTTTTAGCTAGCTGTGATGTCAAGACGTCACTGATATCTGGATACAAGTACGCATGGATACATGACACTTCTGCCCGTGCACAGTTGAGCACAAGGACCCCACTCATCCTCAGGAACATAAGGATTGTGGCGTGTGTCCAGATTCTAGCTGCTTGTCCTATTCTTGACTCATGAATGTTGCCTTCTGAACACACAACATAATACATGAAGGCTATCTGCAGGCTTCAGAAGGAGGATTAACTTGGGAATGTGTTGACCCCAAACACAGAAAGTGATGATTCTGGTGTCCACGGGAGGGGGGAGGCTCTTTTCCTCCTCATCCTCATCCAGGCTGACACAGAGAAACTGAATGGAATTCATGTGAAGAAGGTCAATCAAAGACATGAACCAAGATTTTGGAATCTCTGAAGATCCCTTGTTCTCTGCGTTTATTTGCCGTCCGCCTGTATGGCAATGATAAGTGTGTTTGCTGGTGTCTTTGGGCCGGTTCACACTGGTGAGACGCGAGCATTCATTTTATGATCTGCCTCCGTGGAGGAATCTCTTGGCCTCTTCCTCTTCTTCTTTGCAGAAACTGCTGACAACAGAGCAGCGTTGCAGCTGCCTGTGATCAGACGGTCGCAGCAGTCTTGCTGTCTGTCTCTGACCTCCACCAACTTCTCCAAGCATTCACTCGCCTTTCCAACCAGTTCTTCTAGAAGATCTTATATTTTCTAGTGTAATTCCACCCAAAGTCAGTCCTAGCTCTGTTGAGGACGTCATGTTGGCGGATATGTAGCAACAGTGTTGCTTTCTCTTCCTGGAGACGTGAGCTGGGACACAAACACAACCTCGGTCATCCGGTTGTAGTTTCACTGTATTTGGATCTGTTTCTGGTGCATCTGGGGGGGGGGGTGTTGGTCTGGGACATTTGTTCTCCTCGGCCAGTCATTTGTCTGTTATCTGTGTTTACTTTGACCACTGAACCACCACTGTTCCACCAAACCAGTCTGCTTGGTCTGTGGTGTCAGTGGGAGACGCCATTGGCGTCCTCCCTGTGCACGCCGACCCCCCAGTAGAAGAGCTCTGGAAACCCCGTGAACGTAGCGTAAAGCAAACAAAGCTGCTGGCTTATCAGGACCTTTAAACAGGCAGGCGTGGCAGGAGAAAGTACACTCTTAAGGTGTGTGTGTGTGTGTGTGTGTGTAGCCTTCAGGGTCATTATCAGCGTCTGTGGGGGAGTGTTTACACTGTGTAAGACATGCTCCAACTCCAAACCAGCACCTTCGGTGGTTTTCCTCAGAACTCTAGGAAGACCTGTGCTGGTTACACGTCCTCCCGTCTTCCTCTCTTCCTGTCCTCCTGTCCTCCTGTCCTCCTGTCCTCCTGTCTTCCTGTCTTAGCAGCTCTTAGTGTCCTTGTGTTGTCTTCTTTCATCTTGTGGAGAAGAACATCTGGTTTCATCCAGATGATGAAGAGAGTGATGCTGCTGGTGGGGATGGCTGAGATGTTGCTGGTGTCCTACTGGAAGGAGAAATAAGAAAGCGCCCCTGTTGGGAAACATGCCGCCCCCCCTCCCCCCACCCTCATGAAAAATACATCTGTGGTATTTGTGCCTTTTGTTTGCGGAGGTGTCTCCACAAGGAAGCGGTTCCTGTCGATTAAAAAGAGACGCCAAGATGACCCAGTTTGTGTTTTAATAGGTCAATTCCTCGTCTTCCTCGGTGAGTTTTTGAAATTGTGCGCTCAATAAATGGACTGCGCTGATCTGCTGTCAGATCTAGGGCAGCTTAGTGTGGCTGAATGTCTGATTGTGTTATTCAGCGTGCACATCTGGACTGATAAGGGTAACGAAAGGACGCTTTTCTTAGGATTCTCACTCCAGTGTAAAATGGGGACAGTTTCATCCCAGTTAGTGGAGCCGGTTTGGAGCAGCTGTCTGTGATCAGCCGTGTCAGGAAGGTTTGTTTATTGTCCTGCTGAAAGGACCAATGTTGAAGTGATGCTTATCTGTGTAGCAAAGCAGCCTGTTCTGGGCTGACGGGCCGTTTCTGCTGGGCCACCAGGGCCAGTCCGACAGCGACTTGGAACTAAAACAATCAAAACGTATCGCAGAGCTCTGATTTTCTACTAATTGTACCTTTTCCTTGCTTGCTCCACAGCGTGCAGCCGTGGCTTCTACAAGTCTTCCTCCCAGGACCTGCAGTGCTCGCGCTGTCCAGCCCACAGCTTCAACGACCGCGAGGGCTCGTGGCGCTGCGACTGTGAGGACGGCTACTACCGAGCCCTGTCCGACCCCCCGTCTGTGGCCTGCACCAGTACGTCTGCGCCGCACTCATTCTTTCACTTAGCTTGGGAACCTCCACGTGTCAGCGCGAGAGCTGCTCGGCAAACATCCCATCGTCAGCGTCACCATGGCTGCTGCTCGGCTTCCTGTCGTAGTTGCTTGCTAATGAGGAGAGGAGCAATTTTGCTGTTTCCTGTTGGAAAGATGACAATGACAGGACACAGCGGCAGTATCGGTCCTGGCAGTCCCTGCCCCCCATGTCCCTGTTTGTACAGGCCGGGGGGACACTGAAGTGACAGCCGCTGATGGCTTATTTACACCAGCTGGAGGTGGGGGGGGGGTAGCTCAGGAGCTTCTACAGCCAAACTCTCCTGGTGAAAGTGCTGCTGCTGCTGCTGTTGCTGCTGCTGTTGCTGCTGCTGCTGCTGCTGCTGCTGCTACTGTTGCTACTGTTGCTGCTGATGCTCTGCTGCTGCTGCTGCTACTGTTGCTACTGTTGCTGCTGATGCTCTGCTGCTGCTGCTGCTGCTACTGTTGCTACTGTTGCTGCTGATGCTCTGCTGCTGCTGCTGCTGCTGCTACTGTTGCTACTGTTGCTGCTGATGCTCTGCTGCTGCTGCTGCTGCTGCTGCTGCTGCTGCTCTGCTGCTGCTGCTGCTGCTGCTCTGCTGCTGCTCTCAAGTTGCTGCTTCACCTTTTGTCTCTGCTTTTCAGCCACTGTTGTTTACCCTCAGAAGCCCCTGAAACATAATCCTGTCATTTATCTGTGTACTTTTGCTCCACTGATAATGTTTCACGGGGAAAGCGGAGCAGCGGAGACGCACAGAGCCGTCATTCTTCTTCCGTATCCATGGAGAAGGAGGGCAGATAAACTCAAACCTTGTTTATTTCACCCTTTATTTCTGTTTCTTAAAACTGAGAAGTCCCAGCATGAACTGGACCGATCCGAATCTTTGATCGATATACAGTAACTTGTCCCTGCAATAAATCACAGAATTAAAGAGCGAGATGGATCAGGGTTAAAACATAATGAGACTGGCCTGTTGCCCCCCCACCCCCTCCCCGCCTGTAAAACAAGTGAGGGTTAAAATAAAGACATCAATTCTGCTCTTCTTCTGTGGATAAAACAACAAAGACGTACATTCAGGTGTCCCCACAATCAATGTCTGTCAACCAGTACAAGCACCAGCTGCCCAGTGGGAAAACCCAGCAAGCTCTCTGAGCGGAACACAGGCTAGCGTAGAGGTCCGGCTCCATCACTCCGTCGTCCGACATCCTGATCGGCTTGGTGATGAAGGGCAGGAAAGAGTTCCCACTCCTTTGCTTCGTCCTTTGGCTGTTCCCATCTGGGCACTGACCTTGAGCAAGGAGAGCTGGAATTACTGAACACGCACTTTTATTATTCACGTTCATTAACTTGGCTCTACTCTGGACCGGCCGTTTCCAGATGAAGTCAAGGTAACCAAGGGAATGGAAACATTGTACAGCGCAGCCATGAAAAGTAATTGAAAATGAATTTTCCCGGCTTAAACAAATAGTTTGATTGACGGAACCTTTTTCACACTTCTGTAAAGCTACCAGATTACAGGCCGTAGGAAAACAGTGTGATGGATCCCTGGCAAACAGAGATTAAGAGCTGGACTGTGGATTTGAGAGGAGATGAGATGAAGATGTAACGTGTGGGAATGAAAAGCTAAATCCAGGATGAATAAAGATGAGGGGAGACGTCCTCAAAAGCACACTTCTGTGGAGCTTTCATGTATCACAGACGTGTTTCCGATAGACGTCCCTTCGTTCTCCGGACACGTATGTGGAGGAGCTAGCTAGCGTTGGTGCTGCTACATCAATCATGCAGCAGCTGTGAGCAGTGCTGGCACCGGCTCCACTGGGGGGCTGAAAAGGGCAGCTGTGGGCCGTCATCTCCTGCTCCCAGCCCCCCCCCCTACGCCCACCCCCTTAAAAAATGTGCCGTGTCAACTGGTTGACGGCCGTCCTCCGCTAAGCTGCTGGAGAACATAGCGGCTTATCTGTCACTGGGCCGTCAGGCTACAGGAATTCGGGTTTATTCCGCTCAATTTCACTTCCAGGTCATTTGTTGCTCTTTACGCTGGCTCTGATTGACTGTTGTCGCTACAGCGAGCGGCCCCGTTGCTGCCATATTTAATAAGTGCTGGTGAAAGCAGAGCAGGCCCCGGGGCCACGCTCGGCCACCGCGCACCTTTATACCGGGCTCATTCGCTGCCGCCGCTTGTTTGCATCAGGGTCGTCTGGTTAAGGTTTCCACGGTGAGCCGTGGCGCGTCGGAGCAGGAATTTCAGGGATGTGTGTCGTGTACGTTCAGGAACCCACATGATTGATCGACCCGAGCCAGTTCTCTTGCTTCCATCTCTCCAGGAACCAGAGGAAGGAAACCTCTGAGCATGCTGTAGCGTCTGGACAGACACGCATAAAAAGTTCACTGTTGGACCCGATCGGAGAGGAAGAGTAGCCAAAAGTCTCTTCAGTCCATTCCTCCTTCCTGCCTGGCTCCCCTCTTGCCAGCCCTGCTGCAGCCCCATCATTATAGGCCAGGTCACTGGGTCACAACACACATTTGTAGTGGGAGGATTACCTCATGTGTGATTTGAATAGCACTCACCCCTGCTGCCCCCCTCCCCACAGCTCCCCAATTAGAGCCCAGACATCCTAATAGGCTGTGGAGGCTTTAGGCTACTGGAGGAGCTCTCAGACCTGATAAGCAGTGGATTCTTCTCTCTCTAAGCTTGGATTTGCCCAGCTCTCACCAAACTAAACAACCCAAAATGGGCTTTTCCAGCACGAGCCCAACGCTCACCGTATACTACAGGACACTGTGTGTTCTATGTGATTCTATAATATTCAGGGCACGTTTATGGATTTATTCCACTCATTTACAGGTTCTGCTTCAAAATTCTCTTTTGTGTTCGCAGCAGGAATATGATGTAGTTGGAAATACACATATTTAGTACTCAGACACGCTGGCGTTCCCATGGTTCCTCACAGTGCTGCAGGAGAACTAGACTAGCTATTGATTAAGACATTTCAGGCAGTGGAGGTCTGGCGGGCTAATCCGTGAAATTAAACTTTAGGTGGAGGGGGAACGGAGGAACGGAATGAAAGTATAGGGCACAGTTGGGTGTGAGAACCAGAACACAAAAAAGGAGACAGAAGGTACAAGCCCTGAAGCCTGGAGCAGGAGGGTCCACGACCTGGGGCCCCAGGTCCAGATACCCCTTAAAGGAGCAGCGAGTCTGTTGCGTCATCATTCGGGTTTTAATCGGATTAATAGTTCAGCTGTGGTTTAATCACAGTTTAATAAGTCTGACAAGTAACAGCTTTCTCTCTTCAAAGTTGTGGGAACAAAAAGATTTTAATAGATTATTATTATTAGTAGCAGTAGTAGCAGTAGTAGTAGTAGTAGTGGTAGTAGCAGTAGTAGTAGTAACAGTAGTAGAAGTAGTGGTAGTATTATCATTATTATCCTGTGGGTTTAGCCCAGGGGTCGGCAACCCAAAATGTTGAAAGAGCCATATTGGACCAAAAAAAGAAGAAACAAATCTGTCTGGAGCCGCAAAAAATGTAAAGCCTTATATAGGGCTTATAATAAAGGCAACACATGCTGTAAGTGTCTATATTAGCTGCATTAGCCTACTTTCCAAACGATAAGTAGGCTACAAATACATAATGAGCATTCATGACGAAATGCTTATTTTCCCTGCAGCGCATCCTGGAGAGAATGAGGCACCACGTGGCCACTTTAAGTTTAACTTTCATTATAATGAGATGTTGGAATTAAATATTTATTATACGCATTTATACAGCATTGGAAAACATTAAGAATGTTTGTCACGTTTTTCTTCCTACAGAAATTATATTAAAACAATTTACATTTTCATATTTTTGAAAAAGCTCCAGGGAGCCACTAGGACGGCGCCAAAGAGCCGCATGCGGCTCCAGAGCCGCGGGTTGCCGACCCCTGGTTTAGCCTGTTAGCTAGTTGTTAGAGAATTCTTACCGTCACATATGCAGAGGTCGGCCGTTTGAGGCCGCGTGAACAATAAAAGATGGAACATTTCTGAAAGCATTTCTCCAATGAACGAGTTCAGGAGCTGATGATGATTCCAGGAAGGTGACGAGCGTGTGTAAACAGCAACATAAGCCAGATGTTTGCAAACATCTTGTTTCTTACGCCCCAAAAGATCTTAAAACGTTACAGGAAGTCCTAAAATCAATCTAGACACATGAGAGACTGTCACATCAACCTACACGTCCCGGTCAGTGGGGTGTGTGGTGTGTGTGTTGGGGGGGGGGGCATCCCGCAGCAATGCTCCAACCTGCTGACTCATTTCCTCCTGCCTCTTGCTTTGATCTGTGGCATCTGGCATTCAAAGGAGAGAAGCACCAAATAAATGAGATCTTCTGATTGCTCTCCATAGAAATACTCCTGATTATCTGTGTGTGTGTGTGTGTGTGTGTGTGTGGGTGTGTGTGTGTGTGTGTGTGGGTGTGTGTGACTGGCCCCACCACCAAGCTCTCTGGTGTCCACTTCACCTGCCTCAGGTGGCTCTTTCATCTGCCTCCTCTCAGCTCAGCTGATGATGATCAATATTCCATCAGCTTCTGCTGTGTGGAACAGGAAGAACAGCCAAGTGCTCCACTATCAAGCCCAAATATTGTGACCGCAGTGTGTGAACAGTAACTGGTCCTGAAGGTTCCATGAAAGGGAGAGGATTGTCTTTCTTTCTATCTACATCTGGGCCACAAACTCCAGCAGCAGGAACGAGACAGGAGCCATTTGTTTTATGCTACAAGATGAGCTAATCTCATAGCTGGTGCGGGGGTGTGGACACAAAGCTTGTGGTGTTGTAGCTCATGAAGATAATGTTTGACAGCTACAGTGTGGCCATAATCCAGCTTTAAATCTGGCTCATAACTTCTGCCTGTAAGCGTCCTTTTGTTGTGGAAGCTACTGCTAGCATAGGCCGCCAGCATGATGGAATGCTCCTCTCACAGCCCAAAAATGGATGCAAGGCTTGTGGAGAACAGCAAGAGTTTGAGAGGCGCTATCTGATCGTGTTTCTAGGGTTCAGCCGTTTCCATAGCAACTGCACATTTTTGTCTGTTAACAATAACGCCTTCAGTGCATCCAGTTGAAGCAACAGCTATTTGCATGAGCACCCTTTTAAAACGGAGACAGGGAGTTTACTCTAATTATTTCCTCTCTTCTGCTACATCGTGTTTACCCTTGTTCATTCATCTGTTATCTCTCTCTTCCAGTGCTTAAATGACTCTTTGATGTTGGCATCTTGTGCTTTGTTCGTCTTCATCCAATGAAAACTGGTGTTTATGAAAGCCACTACTGTGGTCCACCCTGGGACATGGCCCCCCACCTCTAGCGTAGCGCGACGCTACCGCAGCAGAAGAGGCTGCTGCTGCTTGGTGATCTGCTGAGGGACCCTGCTGGCTGTCAGCTGGACTGTAGTTGTCTGGACTGTAGTTGACTGGACTGTAGTTGTCTGGACTGTAGTTGTCTGGACTGTAGTTGACTGGACTGTAGTTGTCTGGACTGTAGTTGTCTGGACTGTAGTTGACTGGACTAGAGCCTACTGTACTACAGGTTACTGTACTGTAGTTGACTGGACTGTAGTTGACTGTACTACAGCCTACTGTACTACAGGTTACTGTACTGTAGTTGACTGTACTGTAGTTGACTGGACTAGAGCCTACTGTACTACAGGTTACTGTACTGTAGTTGACTGGACTGTAGTTGACTGGGCTGTAGTTGTCTGGACTGTAGTTGACTGTACTACAGCCTACTGTACTACAGGTTACTGTACTACAGGTCATTGTACTGTAGTTGACTGAACTGTAGTTGACTGGACTACAGCCTACTGTACTTCAGGTTACTGTACTGTAATTTACTGTACTACAGCCTACTGTACTGTAGTTGACTGGACTGTAGTTAACTGTACTGTAGTTGACTGTACTACAGGTCACTGTCCTACAGCCTACTGTACTTACTGTACTGTAGTTGTGTGGACTGGACTAGAGCCTACTGTACTACAGGTTACTGGACTGTAATTTACTGTACTACAGCCTACTGTACTGTAGTTGACTGGACTGTAGTTAACTGTACTGTAGTTGACTGTACTACAGGTCACTGTCCTACAGCCTACTGTACTTACTGTACTGTAGTTGTGTGGACTGGACTAGAGCCTACTGTACTACAG
>NC_042300.1:2145643-2238143 GCF_901000725.2 Takifugu rubripes | reverse complement strand
CCTCTCCTCTCCTCTCCTCTCCTCTCTTCTCTCTCTACCCAGCCGGCCATCAGCAGGAGGGCCCCCCTACCTGGTCCTGCTCAAGGTTTCTTCCTGTTAAAGGGGAGTTTTTCCTTGCCACTGTTGCTTGTCTGGGGTCAGGCCCTGGGATTCTGGAAAGCGCCTTGAAACAATTTTGATTGTATAAGACGCTTTATAAATAAAGATTGATTTGATTTGATTTGATTTGATTTTCAGGCTCATTTCAACTTGGTTTCCTAAATAATTAAATGCTCACCAGTGACGACTGACACGCTGCTAAGCCCTTTGAGCTGATTGAGCCTTTATTCTCACTAAATAGTGACTGTTGAGTGTCTGTGAGGCTGATCCCTGATTGGCAGCAGCCTCCAGTGACCACTGCTGCCCAGTCTCCTCTTTTACTTAAGCAGATCCCATTTTGTAGCGTTTATCGTGACCTGGGAGCCACGTTTATGAGCTGCAATAAAAGTGTGCTGGTCCCAGCGCAGCCGCTGGGAGAACCTCACCTGCAGCTTTGCTGTAACTGCCTCCTGATTTGTCTGTCACCCAGTCCGTCAGCAATGAATAATTTTCATGGAAGGTGCACTTTAATTACTTTCCCATTTAAATGGCATTATTGCAACCTATCGAGGTAATTAATCTCACCAAGTATCCTGTTTCAGCCTTTTATTGCTGGCAGACGAGCTCCCTAAATCCCCCGAATCTGCTGTGCTTGAGCGAGCCCCCCCTTTCTCCTCCAGTTGCCGTCTCTCACAACTGTTGGAAGGTTCTTTCTGTTGGGGCAAGACACCAGTCAGACCAGTGAGCCGATACTGGCAGCGACGCGGTCGCATACAGGCTTTAATTAAGCTAAAGATGGAGGCAGCTTTGACAACGCTGATTACACAATATAGTCACGTAAAAATACAGCAGTTCGCTCTGGTGACGAGAACAACACAGTATAAACATCCCATCATAAGATATTAGACACTGTTACCGGTTCAAATGTCCCAATGAGCAGTCAGCTGTAAAATAGATCTGCTCAAATATTATATATTATATAAGACAGAGCTGCTGGGCCTGATGGCACTCTGCTGAGGTCTGCACCAGGAATCCAGGTTTGGGATGAAGACATCAGGAAAAAGCATCTCATTAGTTGAGCTTAGCCCAGTTCCTCTAGGTCCTCATCCCACCATCCTCTGCTGCTCTGCTTGGAGCTGAATTTAGGCACTCTGATTTGCAAGATTTGCAGCAAGAACAAAAAAAAGAAGCCTCATTTGGTTCTGAGAATGTTGCACCAATCTGATGATATGGGCTCAGCTGGGAATTTGTGGAAGTTAAAAAGGGAACGCTGATTCACATTTGGCTTCCTCCTATAGGCTGTTTCCCTGGAGCAGACACACACTTTTAATTATTCAGACCCTGGCCAGGCAGCAGAAAGACACTGAGGCTTTTTATCTGGCTGGCAGTCAGTCAGTCAGCACCTGACTGGAATCCGTTGCTCTGCTGTCATTTACCAGGAGAGATGTCTCATTTCTACAGGGTGTGGCCCCTGAACAAGGTTCCTCAAAGGTTCCTGTAGGTTAAATCTGCAGCTCATTAAAGGTTCCTGTTGATTAAATCTGCAGCTCATTAAAGGTTCCTGTTGGTTAAATCTGCTGCTCATCAAAGGTTCCTGTAGGTTAAATCTGCAGCTCAACAAAGGTTCCTGTAGGTTGAATCTGCAGCTCATCAAAGGTTCCTGTTGGTTAAATCTGCAGCTCAACAAAGGTTCATGTTGGTTAAATATGCAGCTCAACAAAGGTTCCTATAGGTTGAATCGGCAGCTCATCAAACGTTCCTGTTGGTTATATCTGCAGCTCATCAAAGGTTCCTGTTGGTTAAATCTGCAGCTCAACAAAGGTTCCTGTAGGTTAAATCTGCAGCTCATCAAAGGTTCCTGTTGGTTAAATCTGCAGCTCATCAAAGGTTCCTGTTGGTTAAATATGCAGCTCATCAAAGGTTCCTGTTGGTTGAATCTGCAGCTCATCAAAGGTTCCTGTTGGTTAAATATGCAGCTCAACAAAGGTTCCTGTAGGTTGAATCTGCAGCTCATCAAAGGTTCCTGTAGGTTAAATCTGCAGCTCAACAAAGGTTCCTGTAGGTTAAATATACAGCTCAACAAAGGTTCCTTACAGGTTAAATCTGCATTCCTATTTTGTGATATTGCTAAATCTTCCACAAACACGTGGATCTGCTGCTGTCTACACAGAGCAGGACGCCTGGAGCTCAGAGGGAGTGCACGCTTGATGAGCGCCCACTGACTTGGTGGCTGCAGCTTTCCCAAATACTGAACTTTAAATCTGACGGGCTCCACATCTCCACGGGCTTTCAGATTGAAGCATTAGCATGTATGAAATATGTGCAGTCCTTGAGCAAGAGGCAGGCACTGAGGCAGGTTTAGTTCTCCCTGAAATTCTCAGTGTAGCAGGTTTAGATCTTAAAGTCAAAATCATGACAGGCTGAAATAATTATCATTATAACTTCATGACTGTATTCAGTCGTGACCTCCAGAAGACCAGTAGGTGATTGCCGTCACTCCCACTGTGGTCAATCAGACCCATTTATAGCAGACTAAATGTTGACGTTTCTTGTACATTCAGTTCTGGTACCTACACAACTCTAGAACCTGAGGAGCCAAGATGTCTGTATGTCCATCAACGGCCAGTTGTAATCAGCGTTGGTGCTGGAGCCACCGCAGGAGGCTGCTGCAGCTGGAGCGGAGCTCCATCTTTTAGTTCTGACGCCGGTAATGGCAGCCGCTGTGGTTCTGGAATGTAGCTGCTCCGTTTAGTGGCCACAGCTCACTGTTGGAGCTCAGTAGACACCCTTGTTCTTTATTTCCTTTGAGCTTCCTTCTACTCTTCCACAGACAGTTGGGATACGTTTTCCTCATGTTATTCATATTTATATACATCAAGAATCACCTTAGAAGAGAAGAGAAGATATACACACACACCAACTCTAAACCTAACCGACCCTGACCCTGACCATAACTGACCCTAACCAACCCTGACAATAACCGACCCTAACCTTAACCAACCCTGACCCTGACAATAACTGACCCTAACCTTAACCAACCCTGACCCTGACAATAACTGACTCTAACCCTAAACAACCCTAACCAACCCTGACAATAACCGACCCTAACCTTAACCAACCCTGACCCTGACAATAACTGACCCTAACCTTAACCAACCCTGACCCTGACAATAACTGACCCTAACCCTAAACAACCCTAACCAACCCTGACAATAACCAACCCTAACCAACCCTGACCAATCCTAACCAATCCTGACCCTAACCAACCCTGACCAACCCTCACCAACCCCAGCCCAAACCAACCCCAACCCTAACCAACCCTGACCAATCCTAACCAATCCTGACCCTAACCTACCCTGACCCTAACCAACTGTAACTAACCCTCTGATCCAAATGGCTCTTTGCTACCGACCCAGTTGAATGTTTCATTTCCTGCCTGAGGACTTAAAAGACTTCCAAAGGCCAAGAGAGAGTTGGACTGGAGGAGAACAATAACACCAAATCCCCTCTACTGGATACACACACACACACACACACACACACACACACACACACACACGCACACACACACGCACACACACACACACACACAAACACCTGGGATATTCTTTCCTGCAGCTTCTGTTATTTATTCCCAGTCCTCAGACATGGAGCCCGTCCCCCAACCTATGGAATCCCAGTTAGGGATGAGATGATCGCTCCCCTCCACACCTGTCGGGCTGCTCCCAGCATCTAAATGATGACCCCTTTAGCCCCGCCTAACTTGCTGTCGCCACATGGACGTGGGACCGCTGCTCATCACGACCTTCACGTCTTCAGCCACAGCCTGTTCCTGTTCCTTTCCTTGCAAGGTTCCTCTTGCGTAACGCCGGTGTGGGTGCAGCGGTACTGGTCGTTATGGTTCCTACTGCTGCACTCGCGGGTCTTTGGGAGATCAAAGAATGGCGGGAGATTGACAGCTGGGCTTTTTTCTTTCTCTCTCTCATCAGTATTCTGTCTCCTGCAGCGCGAAGAACTAATTATGCCTTCAGCCCCCTCCGTCAGCCTCCCCATCTCCTTTATTCAGATCATCACATTTGGAAGTCATAATGAGTTCTTGCGAGACCACTTTGGCCCAGGACAAAGTCCATTTAGCCCAATTCAGACTTCTCCACCGGCGATCACAAAGCCCCTTTTAACCTGTGAAAGCAGTTAGGCCTTTCAGGGTCCGACCCGGGTTTATCGTTAGACACCTGCTTTCAGCCAAAGCTGCTGTGGGCCAGGTTCTGATTAAACCAGAAGTGAGCGACAGCTGTCTGGTAGCCTACTTTTCCGTGTTGCAGTCCTAGAGTGATTCGATTAAACAGGTAATGGCAGCCGAGCAGAGGGGGGCTATCGGCTGGAGCAGATGGGCGGCATATTTGGGCCAGAAAGTTTGTGTGGGCAGCAACACTCTTCAAACTGCTCACTGTCCGAGGCAAAACAGAGGCTCCGCTAGCGCTGAAAACCCCTGCTGGGAGCAGGTATTTTAAACACAAATGTCCTACAAATGCTTTCATTCAGGAGAATATGAGCTCCAACAGAAGCATCTCACAGCACTTAGCCACTACTGTTGTGTCCCGTTTTGATTGAAATCCGGTGTCGCTAGCACCAGCTTCTGTTCGCATCTGTGGAACCGTGACTGTTTTCACCGTCACCAGAGGAGCTGACGTGAAAGGCTGGGTTTGCAGGAACGTCCTTATGGGATTGTGTTCCTGGAGAAGCAGCCTCCCTGGGGAGATGGTTCCTGTTGCTAAACGTGGTCGAGGAGCTGGATGTGGTGGAGCAAGTGCAGGTGGAGTTTGAGGTGGTGGAAGTCCCATTTGTGTAGTTTTCCTTCATGTCCTCTGGCCCTCTGTGAGAGTTCTACCCCCACACAGTTGAGATGAGTCCTCTCTCTGTCTGGGTTGAACCAGAGTCTCTGAGGAGAAATTGATTGAAATGAACGTTGGAAGCTCTGGCGTCCTCAGAGACTCGGCTAATTAAACTCCGAGCAGATCCTCACAGTGGTGACTGGATTTTTAAACTGAACGGGGCTGTTGCGGAGCTGATGAAGCCAAAAGTGTGTCATAATGTGTTAAGACCATATAAGTTGGCTGGTGGTGTCCATGTGGGAATGAAGAGAGTCCTGGGAAGGCCAAAACATTTCATTTCTATCTGGAAATATGCCGCCATCCCTCAGTATCGCTGGCAGCGTGTGGAGCGGCAGACTGCGCTTTCCTCCCCTCTGAACCTTTGCTACATGCGTGTGATATTTGCATCGTATTAAGGTGCTGCTGGACGGGGGGGGTCCACTCATCACACAGACAGGCTGGGTGATTCCAACAGGGTCTAAGAGTCTTTTCTCAGCCCCCCAGAAAGTTTGAAGCTTAGTCTATCAGACAAAACTCACCAATTACCATAATAGTAAAATCCACCCTGCCAATGATGCCCTCCCTCCCCCGCTGGATCCAGGATGGTGGCCTTCCTCTCCCAGTTTGTCAGCTTGCTGTCACTTGCTTTGCTGCACATCTTAAGCTCCTTTGACCTAATTTCATATGGTGTCTTTTCCCTATTTGAAGTTAGTCAGTGAGTCAGTAGAGGCTCTAGAAGCTTCATGTACGTAGCCATGAGGCCTTTGTTGCTTTAACTAAACCCTCGAAACAATGAGGGCTTTTTGTAAGATGACAATAAATGTTGATAGTTTCAGTATGAGGTTTTCTCTGTTGACACAGGTGTGCCTACTATGCAACCTTCATTTGGCTAAAACTAGAAAAAAGAGTCATTCTCCTCATGTAGGAACATGATAATACATGTTTCAGGACCAGCTCAGGGAGCTCTTAACGCTTCCTTAAACAAGTCACTTGTAAATGAGTTGGTGGAGGAAAAACCTACCCATACCAAAAAGAGGAACGACATCATTTCCTGAGGAGCTGTGATCGTAAACCTTCCAGTTTGAAGCCTGAGGTTGTGTAAACTGTCAGAGATATTTAGAAGTACTCACATTCTGAAGAAGTATTAACCACTTCCTGGCGCAAATTCCACATTCTAATCAAATAAATGGTGAGGGCCACATCACACCCAGATAAAGTGTGGCGGCCTCCACTTCGCTGGCGTTTCTCCTGAGACAGGACCACCATTCGTCACCTCAAGTCCATTAAAAAGGAGCCGGTCCCGTCTCTCCTTTGTTCATCTGTCTGAATCACTTTAATCCTTCTTTATTAAGCTCCACACCAGTCGGCGGGACCATTCACGTCTATGTCTGTGGCTGTCCTGGCCTGGGTGGTTTCAAGCCTCACAGAAGAGCAGCAGGGGGCTGGGAGTGACTGGGAGGAACTGGGAGGACCTGGGAGGGGGGACTGGCTGTTTGTGATGCAGTTTCCTCAGGACCACCACCACATACAGGGGTGGGCTTGGGTTGATGGGCATCTGTGTTACAGCCTGCAGATCTGATGGCATTCACTCACCGTTAACACCAGACCTGGCACGTTTATCGTCAGGGTGCATCCTGATCTCCAGTCATCGGTAGTTCCTCAGTCCACCAGTGTTGGATTGGAAAGGAGTTGACTGAAGGTGCCGTCTTCCTCTCTGGTCCTGACTACTATCAGCTTTGGTTCAGTGTGAGGGGCTGCTGTCTGTGACTGTTGAAATGTTCCACACAGCAGGTTTGGGTTATCAGTTCTGTCCTCACTGACGTTTAGATTCCTCCATCACTGTGTTTGTACTGGGCCAGTCATCTGCCTGTCACACTCGACTCTTACACTGAAACGTGTCCTGCTCTAAGCTGACGTTTCCTTCTATTACACATGTGGCACTAAAATAAGGGGTTCCAAGAAAAAACCCATCTTTTCCCATCAGTAATCCCAAACTGGAGCTCTTCAGCGTAACTATACCGGCTGCTTTCCAGAAACACCATGTGTCCACCTGAGGACAGGTCTCTGTTACTGGTCCGATTCATGAATCTGATTAAAGTAGTGATGAGGTGATGGTGTTTCTGTCACTCCAGCAAGGAACAGTTGCTGATTGTGCTAAATTAGCCTGGAGGCTAACAGAACAGCTGACTGTTTCAGAAAGTTACAGCACATGTTTTTGTGCCATCTTTTGCTTTGTTCTCCATTTTAATTAGATCTCTGGTTCTCATTTATATGTCCATACTTGCAATTTGGAGCATGGTCTTTTCTCCATCATACAGATGTGACTGTAAAGTCTGCTCCCATCAGCCCAGGAGGACGCTACAGTTGTATCGGTGCTGTTGAGTCTCTTCATGTTCCGTCAAACGCTTTTGTCTGCAGATATAAAGAAGACATTGAGTTAGCTAATGGTGCAGAGCTGAGTGATAGAGACGCTCACCACCGATGACAGACATGAAAAAGGACAATTCCCAAATCTTGTGTGAGACCCGAAGTCGTCTGTTCTCAGGGTTACTCAGCTGCCAGCATCAGCTGCTGCAGAGTCCACTGGGCCTTCCGGACATGTCCCTCACTGCCAGGAGCTTGTCTCTCACTCAGAGCCAGTGTGTAGCTAAGGAGCTCCTGTGTGAGGTCACCAGCACCATCAGGTTTGCCCTCTCTACGAGAAGATGGCAGCACAAAGCAAAATAAACTGCAGAAATGGAAGTAGATTCCCATGAATACCTGAGTCTGAATGGGACTTTAATAATAAATTTTAATATGGGCTGTTGTAAAATTAGAATCCCAAGGACAGCACAAGGACTGATTTCCATCTTTTAATTAAAATAATCTTATTCCACTGTGTCTGACAGTGCTGCAGTCTTGGACTCATGTCCTCCTGACTGAGGCCTTGGACATCTAAATTCGAGCACACTTTCCCTTCTAAACAACGACGTCACGACTTATGATGCCGACAAAGCCAGAACAATTTCAGTTTAGTTCCCTTTCATGAAGTTCCTCGGAGCTTGTTATGCATGGGACAGGCACATAAAGTGGACTTAGTGGTCATTTGTGGTCAAGTTTGATTCCAAACCCCAGCCAAGGATTCAAACCTCTCCACAGAGCCTCTAAACACTCAATAATCACTTTAAACATGAGTCTCCTTATTGGAAAACCTGGGACTAGTTCCACAATAGTCCACATACGCTCCACTGTGATGCTCTCTGTTGCTGCAGTTGGTTGCTTTGTTTTTCCAGCCTTCCTGGATCAGGTTACGCTGGCTGGTTTAACAGGACGTGTGGAGTTTTTAAACTGATGTATTATTGATTCATTGCTGCTTAGAAAAGTGTGAGGAAAGTCATGAACCCCTGAACTCTTGGTGTCTCCGAAGCTTCCTCTTATGCTCTCATGAGTTGGAATGCTGCCGTGCTGGCCTGGATCTGCTGGCAGCCATCGCACACTAACATTCCATGCTGGAGGGGTCGTGGATGTGCGTTCCCTGAGAGGGAACCGGACCAGGACTGTGAATAAAGGGCACGAGAGCACTTAGCAATGCCATCATCAACCTGATGAGGAGGCATGTTCCTCCAGGGCTCCTGCCTGGCACTTCCATCCTCAGCATCCTTCACTGTCCTCCTCAGATCAGGTCTCAGTCTGGCCCCTCTGCTTTACCTTCAGAAGATATAACATGTGCTGTCCCTCTAAAGTCCTTATCCCTGGTCCTCTGCAGGCTCCTTCTTCCCAAAGAGAACCTCAACATCTTCATGTCTTCCAGCCCTGCCTCCTGTCTTCTCTTCAGTGTCTCGATCTCTAAACCAAATGGCATCGCTGGTCTCTCTTCTTTTCTTCTTGCTGACACTCAAGCCTGCTTCTTCATCTCTTCCATCATCTCCAGTCTCTGGACTGGACCCTCAGAACTTAAAATGCTCCGCCTTCTTCATCTCTCTGCCCTGTAACTTCACCTCCATCTGCTTGCCCTCATCCATACTTGTGTTGTGTCTTACTTCAGCAGACCTTCATTCCTCCTCTCCAGCTCAGACCTCCACCTCTCCAGGTTCTCCTCCACCTGCACCCTGCTATTGCAACAAATCATGATATAACAAGGAGAGGCTCAGGGCTCTGATGGTCCTACCTTCACCTTTAACTCCACTCTTTACTTATCTACCCCTTCATACAGGACTTGGCACCCATCATATGATTGCTCATGATCTAGAGGTACCAGTGCAGGCCTCTCTGACCTTCACTGTCCTCTGCCAACAAGCTCCTTGCAAATATTGCATCTGTAGTATTTGTTCACGTGAAACCAAACTGCTGCTCGCACAGTCGATGAGCGAGGTTGAAACCCCAAAATAATAGCAGTGCCTCAAGATTTTGAACTTTGATGCTCCATCAGCCTGAGCTCGGCGCGTTTGGTGAATTATCTCACTTATCATCCCTGTTGAGCTCAGAGGGCCAATCAGAGCCGGAGCCCAGGTTCCTCAGGCTATGCTTTGACATTTAGAAGAAGCAAAGAGGTGGAAAGCTGCTCGAGTGCTGTAAATATCCAGAGTCACCGTGGCCTAATCAGCTCCCTGCCTGTTCACTCCACAGGCTTTGTTTCATTAAGATAAATAATAAAGCCAGCACACATGCACAGGCGTACCACTGCTTAGCCTCATCATGGATTTGAGTAGACGTGCCTGGCAGCTGCTGCTAAGGGAAAAGGTCAGCCAGACAGTGAATAAGGAAGCCAAGCGCACACATTCTAACCGGTACCAGGGATTCCATTTCTCATCGGGCTTGTTCTTGTTGTTTTGTCTGACAGTCCAGAGGTGAACAGCATCAGTATAAAACAGCCAGGAGGGATCCATGCATGTGTGGGAGCGTGCAGATGCTCAACATCAGGTGCTAGTTTGGGAAGCTGGCTAGTTGGGATGAAACTTACAGGTCTCACAGCAGGATGGGCCGCGCTTGTGGGCTCCTTACTTGGCCGGCTGCTGGTCCTACCAACAGTGTTTTCTGTCTGAGTCGTTTCAGAGCCAAAAGCTGGTGGTGTTTTTGTGTGTTCCATGTTCCGTTGTTCTGTAGATCTGCGGGTTAATCATGATGATCTTATCAAACATGGCCTAGTTCACGTCTGCTCTTTCTCAGATGAGTCTCAGCCACCAGCTTCAGCCTGATCTGCTCCACTGCTCCCACTTCATGTTGTCTGTGGGAAACACACAGACGACTGCACTAGCTGTGCTTCCTCTGTTGCCTGCGTTTCCTGTGTTACTTGTGTTTCCTGTGTTACCTGCGTTACCTGTTACCTGTGTTACCTGCGTATTCTGTTACCTGTGTTTCCTCTGTTATGCGTGTTACCTGCATTTCCTGTGTTACCTGTGTTTCCTGTCCTTCCTCTGTTACCTGTGTTATCAGTGTTACCTGTGTTTCCTCTGTTTCCCGTCTTACCTGTGTTACCTGAGTTACCTGTGCTTCCTGTGTTTCCTGTGTTACCTGTGTTACCCATGTTACCCATGTTTCCTGTGTTACCAGTGTTACCGTGTTATTTGTGCTTCCTGTGTTAACTGTGGCTTTAATAAAGTGTCCGAGTCCTGAACCGTTGTGGGGCTACTCGGGCCACCAGTCATTTGTCAGGGGACATGTTGCTATCTTAGAAATGCGTGGATGTACACAGTGTGACTATGTGGGGGAATCCATTCCACCTCCAGTTTTTGTGAATGCGAACAGGACAATGTCTTTCCCAGCGCTGGTATATGATCATGTAAATTTTAGTTACGCTTGAAGAAAGGGATTCTTTTCTTGCTCTACGTGCGGGCAAATAAATATGCCCTCCCACTCTAGCAGACTCCCCTCAGAAGATGATGACAGGCTGCTAGTCTATCTTGGTAATTTGGTGACAGCCACAGATAATCTGAGTTCTTATTTAAGGTGCGAGCCCCTGCTGGCTCAGCAATTATAATACAGCTGATCACATGATCTGTGATTGGGTTCCAGTGTTGGGTGCTGCATGTGCATCACACACTACCTTTACATGCCAATTGAAAATACACATGATTAAACACATAACCGGACCGTATTAACCTGTTAATAGCGCCATCTAGTGTTGAGGAGGACACCATGTTCTCATATTCATTGTATGTAAACTGGGACAGAAAACTAATTCAGACAAGACACCAAAGTCCTAAACTGTGCATATTAACGTCCAGACGACGGAGAAGAAATGCTTTTATCTGACCAGTTGCTGGTTTGTCACACATTTGACATGAAACAGTTAAGGAAGGACATCTGTGTACAGCTCCCTCAGCTAATAAATGCTTCTAAATCCACTCTATGCTAGTGCTGAAAGGGTCTGAAGGTTTGTCACCTCTGTGTCATTCCAGAGAGTCTCGGTTGGTGGAGTCCTTGAACTCAGAAATAATGAGGGGGATGTGATGGCTGAACACATCTGATATATATTAATAGTCATCCACCGCTGGAGCTGTTGTATAGAGCGTTAAAGTCCCTGCAGAGGTCTCCCTCAAAGCGGGCCTGGCTAATTCCCTTCAAACCAAGTGACCTTTGACCTCCCGGCATGGTCACTGAAGGTGTCCCTGCCTCGACCAGCATTGTTATGCAGTGAACACTCTGTCCTCAGCTCTAGTTTCAAACACACTGAGTTGAAGGATAGTTCACACAGCTGCACATCAAACATTCCTGATAAAAAGGGAAAGCATCTTCCCTGTAAGATCCAGTTGTCCTGGCAGTGGTTTCAGAACCCAGAGGTTTGTCTCTCAGACATGCCTTTGGGACGGCTGGACCCCCACTCCAGTCACCCGCGGTACAAGTTCACATTGTTTTAAAGGGGGAAAATGTGTTCTTAAAAGGAATTCTACCTCCAATGTGCGATGGAGGAGGAAATGTTGCCCACTGAGCAGATGAATGTTCTTCAGAGCTCAGCCACAAACTGCTGTTATTCTGAGCTGCTCTACCGACAGGTGGAGAATAGCTGTAGGCAGATATCCACCCACATATGCACGCTCATCTCCTGGGCTCGCTAAGGCAAAGAAACACCCACACAAACATGCAAAGGCTGCAGGAAAACGCAGCTGGGGCTGCATACAGTCGCAGGAAGGAGGGGCGCCTCTTCCAGCCCGACGCATTTGCAAAGAACATATGCTAAACAAGCGCAGCCCGATAGCAGAGAACCAAGTAACTCTCAGATCAAATGAGCGATGTAATCGCCCAGATCTAGAGTCAGAGGATGGGAATGATCAATTTGATTGGCTGCTTCATCTCTCGTTAAGTTTAACAGAATATACATGATGCCTTTAGGAGCAGAACCAGAACAACACTACGGTGGTCCGAAGTGAAAACACCTCATCAGCATGATTGAAGAGTGGTGCACTCTGTGTGACATCAGCCAGCTCCTGGTGGGCTGTCATCTGCACTGGGGGGGGGGGGGGGGCAGAGAGGTGGGGGTGAGAGGTGTGGGGGAGAGTGAGAGAGAGATAAGGGAGAGAGAGAAAGGTGGGGGGGGGGAGGTTGGGTTGAGAGGGGGGAGAGAGAGGTGGGGGAGAGAGAGGGGGGGTCGGGTTGAGAGGGGGGAGAGAGAGATGAGGAGGAGAGAGAGAGGTAGGGGAGATAAGGAGAGGCAGGGGGAGAGACAGGTGGGGGGAGGCAGGGGGGAGAGAGAGGTGAGGAGAAAGAGAGAGAGGTGGGGAGGAGGTGAGGGGAGAGATAGGAGAGGAGAAGGAGAGAGGTGGGTGAGAGAGAGAGAGAAGTGGGGGGGAGAGAGAGAGGTGGGGGGCCCTTGTGGTGTTGCTGGTAGAATTTTAAAATGATCCTTCATTGTTCCCACGCTGCCAATGTTTAACAGCAGCCACTTTGCTGCAGCAGGACTTCCAGCATCGGGTAGAAGTAGTCTTGATGATGTCATCGCTCATTAGCATCAGCTTCTGAGCTGCTGCCAGGCCTTTGTTTCACGCGCTGCTGGAGATGATGTGTTAAAAGCTTCAGACTCCATAAAGTGGAAATATTCAGCTCTGCACTGGTGGAACAGGGAGAATCAACAGACCTTTGTGATGTGATATGCATCAAATGTTGTTAATGTGTGGACACACCCAGCTGGCGAAGCAGCATTCTAAGTTTGTTAGCATTGATTCAAAGGCTTCAGTTTAGAATGACGAGGAGGCAGAGCCTCCAATGTGTGAGGCTCTGAGCTCCCTGAGTGGACAAACTTTATTATCTTATTCTCATATTTACAATCAGATGTTCTATTCTCTTCTTCAACCATTAAAATAGCCAACAGAAGCATTAGCATTAGCTTCTGTATAATTGGCAGGTAATGCTGTTATTTTAGGCTCACACTGTGTTACATGTGATAAAAAAATAGTGCTAAAGTAAACAATGTGCATGTTGTATAGCCGGCTCAAGTACATTAGCGGTATTGTGTTTGGTTCGTCATGGGTGCTGGAGGACAACCTACATGTACATAAGTGACATCATTGTTTTGGCCTGGGCCCAGTACAGTATTTCTTTCCCTCATATTTGCAGCACAGATCTGTTCTTCATTCAGAGGCCTGAGAAAGTGCAGATGGCTGTTTTTCCATATCCAAAAATGACCTCCTGGGCATGATTACCTCTGGACAACCACATCTGCTTATACTGCTCACTGATCTTATGATCCCCCCTCAGCCGAGGTGGGGTGAGAGAGTGAAGGTGGAGGCGTGGTTGGCTCTGGTACCTGAGCCAAAGGGCCGGGGGGTCAACAGGGCAGATGTGGAGGGGGGCTTGTATCATGCCCATGGCTGAGGAGCACCACAACCTGACATCTTCAGAGGAAAAAAGGCTGGAACTCCCAAACACACACACAAATAATGACACGGACTTTTGACACGGTGAGAACAGCATCTCCTGAAGTAGCCCTACATGTGCGCCTGGATATAGAGTTCTAAACAGTGCCTGAGCACAAGTGAGGTGGAAGCAGAAAAACCCACAGGCCAACGCGGAGCACTTTTATTTTCGGGAGGGAAAGGGTCACGTTTCGAGAGTGACTGGCGAGGGCAGAGGAAGCGGCCAAGTGGGAGCGAGTTCAACTCTACCAACTGCTTGTTGGTACACAGGCAGAGTCCCTTTGACCAGGCCAACAACCCTGAGAAAGGAGCCTTTGTTCCTGTGTTTTGGGTGGACTGCTAGGGGCCGTGCCTCAGCAGCATGCTCTCTGATAAGAGGCCGCTGTCATGAGCATCGCTGTCAGGAATGCCGATGAAGTCTAACGAGCTTTTAATCCAGCCGGATCATTAGTGGCAGGTCATTTTTAAACACTGCGGGGTCAGGCTGCGTTAATGCCACAGAGCTCCTCTCCCACTGCAGCTCTGCCACTTCAGCCGCTCCTGCAGCCCCTCTTGTGCTGGAACTACTTAGCTGTCCTGTGACGGATGGGTGGAAGTGCGGATGATGAAATGAGGTGGTAAAGAAGACAACAGAGCTCTGAGCACCAGTCTTTCCTTCATTTTCTCAATTGATCTGTGAAATACATGAAAGCTGAAGTTCTACCTCTGACTTTGACCTTTGAGATAATCACTCGAGGACGGGGAGATAGACAAGTGGACAAGTGACAGACAAAACATTAAAGTGCTGAAAGGCACCCATATTATATATTGAAAAGTCCATATGTAATAATTACTAAACATTTGACGACTGATGTTAGTGATGGCAGCTGAGTCACCAGTGGCAGGAAGCTGCTTCTGCCGCTCAAAGCTAACAGTCTTGTTGTCATTTAAGGTGCATTGAAGGCTTTACGCTTCAGCAGGTTTACATCTGCTAAGTGAGTTCTGTGAGACACCAGGTTTAAAGTCCAAAGGAGCGCCGTTTTTTCCATTAAGAGGCTGAATTGTTTGTGCTGGAATTGAAACATGAAATCCTTATTCAGTTGTGTTGCTGCCTTTTATTCATCTTTGTTTTTTCTTACAGCCCCGTCCCAGATCAGCAAGTTCATCAAAGAAGCAGTGCAGCAGCGCAGCATCCAGCTGTCCTGGCAGGAGCCTCGCCAGGCTAACGGCGTCATCAAGGAGTACGAAATCAAATACTACGAAAAGGTGAGTTGGTCACAGGACCTTCAAGTGTCATTTTTGTCTCATTGCAATAACAAATGAAATGAGGATGAGACTTGAATCAGGCCCATCCCACCACCTCGTCCTTCCACTGTTGCAGTATCTCACTTCTCCAACACAAATCTGTAAGGTTTCTCTCTCTTTTTGTCAACAAACCCAAAACAGAACCAGAGGGTGTACTAAGGTGTACCATCAGAGGGTGTCCCATTAGAGGGTGTACCATCATAGGGTGTACCATTAGCAGGTGTACCATCAGAGGGTGTACAATTAGCAGGTGTACCATCAGAGGGTGTACAATTAGCAGGTGTACCATCAGAGGGTGTACCATTAGCAGGTGTTCCATCAGAGGGTGTACCATTAGAGGGTGTACCATTAGAGGGTGTACCATTAGCAGGTGTTCCACCAGAGGGTGTACCATTAGAGGGTGTACCATTAGCAGGTGTTCCACCAGAGGGTGTACCACCAGAGGGTGTACCATTAGCAGATGTACCAGCAAGAGGGTTACCATTAGCAGGTGTACCACCAGAGGGTGTACCACCAGAGGGTGTACCATTAGCAGATGTACCAGCAGAGGGTGTACCATTAGCAGATGTACCAGCAGAGGGTGTACCATTAGCAGGTGTACCGGCAGAGGGTGTACCATTAGCAGGTGTACCAGCAGAGGGTGTACCATTAGCAGGTGTACCAGCAGAGGGTGTACCATTAGCAGGTGTACCGGCAGAGGGTGTACCATTAGCAGGTGTACCAGCAGAGGGTGTACACATTCTGGACTCTTTATTCCCAAGGGTCAGATATTTCTGAAAAGCATGTTTAGGAGAACTACAACTGAACTACAACTGAACAGAACACTAAATGAAAACATTATTTTCTAAATAAATTGTCTTACCGTAGTTTTGTTAACTTATTATGATATCTTCAGTGTCCTGAAGTGATCTGATTTTTTTATCCAAGCAGTAGGTTTCTTCTGTTATAAGTGTTTATTGTATTTTTGATGTTTCCTTGCATTTTTAGAATCATGTTGTAAAGTGTAGTAGGAAATGTTTGGAACTGTGGCTGCATCTGGATGACATGAATTGATCAGCTAAATAGCTCCACCGTTGCTAATTCCATCACACAAACTGCTCTGATCTGGCCAGTACCCAGGCCCCCACTGAGGGAGGAGGGCCTGGCCCTTTATAGCACCCAACCTGGGCAACAAAAGGCAGATTAGAACATCCAGGAAAATAAGTAATAAAGCATAAGGAGAGTGGTGTGCAGGAGCTTCACTTTACTTCAGACCTCATGATGATAAATAACCATTTCAATTTTATCTCAAATTGCCCCACTGTGTTTCCATTTTGCTCTTCCCTCCATTTCTGAATACGGGCTAATTACATCTTCAGTATCTCCTGTGTTTTCCATGACACTCAGATAATGATCCTTAAACCAGCTGGAATTATGAATCCAATAATGATTTTAAAACCTGGCTTCCACACAATGCTTTGAATAACTCTCCCCCCCCCCCCCTTTTAACCTGCAGGATCAGAAAGACAGAATCTACTCCACAGTCAGGTCCCAATCCACATCAGCCACAGTGAACAACTTGAAGCCCAGCACGGCATATGTGTTCCAGATCAGAGCCTTCACAGAGGCTGGCTACGGTACATTTGGCCCAAGACTGGAGATAACCACCAAGGAAGAGGAGACAGGTAGGCTTCTGCAAAACTGTGCATCTAACACCTTGGTGGTGCCTGAATATCTGTAGATTCCATTCGATTCAACTTTATTGTCATTACACATGTCACAAGTACAAGGCAACGAAATGCAGTTAGCATCTAACCAGAAGTGCTTAAGTAGCAAATAAAACTGTGATGAGGTATATACAATATATACACACAATAATATATGTTTATGATATCAAAATATATGTTTGTATTTACAGAGTTCACAGATATGTTAAGGGTATATAAAAGTCATTGCAACCAAGATAAATATACAGTATACTGTATATAGGCTGTAACTATGGTGCTGAATTTCCTACAGGATCAATAGAGGCTATTTATGCAGTTTTTTAACTATGTGTATGTTTTAACTATACAATAATAATAAAATATGGTACAAATGTGAAAGTATGGAAAGCAGTGCAAAGAAACAGATGTAGGTAGTGCAAATAAACAGATGTAAATAGTGCAATTATTGTAACAGATGTGCAAATAGAGTGAATGTACAATCAGTCAGTCCAGACGGGGTTATCCTAGATACACTGCAGAAGCTGCAGCTGCTGCAACCACAGCAGCATCAGCAGCTACAGCAGCAGCATCAGCAGCTACAAAAGCAGTATCAGCAGCAGCAGCAGCAGCAGCAACAGTAGCAGCAGCAGCTACAAAAGCAGCAGCTACAACAGCAGCAGCAGAGCAGCAACAGCAGCAGCATCAGCAGCTACAAAAGCAGCAGCAGCAGAGCAGCATCAGCAGCCACAAAAGCAGCAGCAGCAGCAGCAGAGCAGCATCAGCAGCCACAAAAGCAGCAGCAGCAGCGGAGTAGCTGGAGCAGAAGAGCAGCAGCAGCTGAGCTGTGAATACCTGAACAACCTGTTCCTGTTGTCTGCTGCAGCCCTGATGGCTCCAGGGAAAAGATTTGCTTTGAAGCCAACAAAGGGAAATTGCGTTATCGTTATGCTGACAGCGTGTTGTGGGAGGAATCTCTGAGCACAAGGACAAGCTACCGAGGATCAACTCAATTAAATCAAATAAGTTCCAACAGCAGCCCTGACGATCATCGGATGACTCCTGGTGATGATGAGCGGATCAGTTCATGCTTTCTGTTATAGGCTGTGGTGCAAAAAATGGTGGAAACAATATCGACTTTTGACAGTGTCGAGGGTCAGGGGCTGGGAGAAGGGCCTGGGATTGACAGGCTAACAGCTTGATGCTTGGAATGTTCTGATTGTATGTGCCGTGTGCACAGCTTCCTGGCTTCCTTTGGATTCTGCAGCTGCAGGTCTGTTATGAAATATCACCAATGGCGAATATAATCAGTGGGAGTGGCTTCAGATAAACATCGTCAGAAAGTGAGAAGTGATGCTAATGTCACACTGTGATGATCTTTGGCACAAATGTGGGATCCTTGTGTCTTACCCAACATATTTTACTATATAGATTCATTTATTTACATTTGTTAAATTCTTATTCGATATTATTAAATACGCACCATCTAACCTGCACAACTGGCCACAGCCACCTCGGCCTCTCTGTGCAGAAGGACACATTCATTACTCGTAGCCACATGCAGCGTGCGTCCTGCAATAATGTCACAGACTCTGGCGTCAGTGTGTCCTTGAGACACTGAAGCTGCTGAGGGGATCCTGGAAGAAGGGAAAATGACTTTTTAATGCTGCGACTCTTCCCACAATAGCCTATCGATTGAAAAGAATAGGAAGGCAGCAGATGTCCCCCCACTTCTCTGTCAACACTCCATTGTCCAGTGTCTGATATGTTTCAGAGAGCCTTTTGGAGCGATGGACAGTTTGTCCAACTCTTGTGTTCCGCTCTGTCAAACCTGGATTTGTCTTTGTTTGAAGGACAGTGCCGTGACCATCTGGGACTATTCAGCACACTTTCTGAAACAGTGAAGCTATTTGAGCTTCAAAAATAGAAGCTCCCTCCCCCACTCTTTCAGGAAGGAAGGCTGCTGTGGGGGAGGGCCTGTAGCAGCTCCACCTGGGTCCCTCCTTGGGGTGGTTGTTTCTCAAATAATCCGTCATAATCTGAAGAATAACAGTCTGTGTTTTCTCTCTTCATGTCATCAGCTGCAATTGTGTCCAGTGAGCAGAACCCGGTCATCATCATTGCTGTGGTGGCCGTGGCGGGGACCATCATCCTGGTCTTCATGGTCTTTGGCTTCATCATTGGGAGAAGGTACGCTCTCGCGGGCCCCATTGAATCTCCGCTCCTGTGAGTCTGCGCTTGTTTCTGTCATTCACAGGCCTCCACCTTTGAAGCCCACACACACGCTCACACACACACGTGTTGTAGCATGCTGAGCTGATGCACCGTCATCATGATCGTCTTCATCATCATCCACCTCATCTCCGTACAAACATGCACATTTAGTCCCTGTGAGGAAAGAGTGTGTGTTTCTTAATCACTATTGCCTCACCTCTCTCTCTCTCACACACACACACACACACGCATGGTTTTTCCCCGCATCATCTGGTTAATGCCTTCATCAACTGTAGTTGATTTGCTGGAGATGCTCCAGTCTGCAGTGCTGCAGATGAAGAGCAGCATCTTCTGCTGTTGCAGCAGAGCAGCTGCATCATCATCATCATCATCATCATCATCATCATCATCATCATCATCATCATCATCATCATCATCATCATCATCTTCAGCAGACCTGAATTCACTAGTCAACAAAGTTTGATGGTAACCGTGGGAGGATGGTGGGGTGTTCCAGCAGACCTGGTCCATCCAGAGCATTCCACCTGATAACAGCAGTCAGGCAGTCGTGAGAATAGACAGTAATAGTTAGTTAGTAACAGTAATTATAGCACTTCAAAGAGCGCCACACATACACGTGTTCACCAACGTGTAGAGAAGCAGAGAATCCTGGTGAATCCTGATAACTCTGTAATGAGAATGAGAAGCACATCTGGATTTTAAGGTGCTGCAGCCGTCAGTCTTCCAACAGGATTTGGATGCTGACGAGACATTTTGTCCTCAGGGACTGAACTAGTGCTCTCCTGGACAAGTGGAAAACATCCAAGTGTAACAGCTGGAAGATGGTTGCTCACAAAGAATAAACCTTCCAGGGAGAAGAGAGGAGAGGAGGGAGAGGAGAGGAGAGGAGAGGAGAGGAGAGGAGAGGAGAGGAGAGGGAGGGAGGGAGAGGAGGGGAGGGAGAGGAAAGGAAGGAAACAAGGGAAGAGGAGAGGAAGGGAGAGGAGAGAAAGGGAGAGGAGAGGAGAGGAGAGGAGGAGAGGAGAGGAGAAGGAGAAAAGAGGAGGAAAGAGAGAGGGGGAGAAGACAAATGAGAAAGGAAAGAGGAGAGAGATAGAGGGGGGAGAGGAGAGAAGGAAAGAGGAGGGACAGGAGAAGAGGGGGAGGGGAGAGAGGGAAGGGAGGGGAGAGGAGAAGAAGAAAGGGAGGAGAGGAGAGAGGGCGGAGAGGGGGGAGAGGAGAGGACAAGAGAGGAAGGGAGGGGGAGTGGAGAGGAGAAGAAGGAGGAAAGAGGAGGGAAGAGAAGAGGAGGGGAGGGAGAGGAAGAGGGAAGAGGAGGGGAGGAGAGAGAGGAGAGAAGACGGGATGGGAGAAGGGAAGAGGAGTGGGGAGGAGAGGAGAGAAGAGGAGGAAAGGAGGGAAGAGGAAGGAAGGAAGAGAAAGGGAATAGGAGAGGGGAAGAGGAGAGGAGGGAGAGAAGGGGAGGAGAGGAGGGGAGAGGAGGGAGGAGAGGAGGGAAGAGGAGGGGAGGAAAAAGGAGAGGAGGAACAGGAGAGGAGGGACAGGAAGTAGAGGATGAGGAGAGGAGAGGAGAGGGAGAGGAGAGGAGAGGAGGGAGAGAGAGGAGAGGAGGGAACCAGGAGGAGGGAGGGGAGGGGAGTACCAGTCGTCTGTCCTGGTGAGGAACCAGGAAGTCACAGTACATTAGCGATGACACAGGTGGCACAGCTGGAGCCACAGGCAGCTTCCCCTGTCAAGCGCTACTTTAGACCATACGGTCATTAACATTTCACATAACAGTTGTGGTCATTTGTCTTATTTTGCATCTACAACAAAATGTAATGATCAAATGTCTCGTCTTCTTCCCACATTAAACCCTTTTGGGACGATCACGGGGTGGGTCCACAAGGGTGAAGGCAGGTCCCCCCTGGATGGGTCACCAGTTCATCCCAGGGCCCTATATGAGCATTTATGGGTTCAGTACCTTGCTCAAGAGCAATGCTCTGAAGGTGTGTAGACACCATCCCCTACTACCAGAACTACCAGGCCCTGGGGAACCCAGAACCCTCCGCTCCTCAGCCCAGTTCCCAACAGATTGAGCTAGCACCCCTCCCCCCCCAAAAAAAAAATCTCAGGTTTTTCCATTCATATGTCGATGGATGTTCTCAGTCCTCGAAGGCAGAGGATTCACCCGGTTGCCTCCCCAGCTGTTTCAGCTCTCCTCCAGAGGCTTCTTAATATCTGCTGCATGTTAAAATGCCTCTTGTCTTCTGTGTGTAAGTGAAAAGGCTAAAAGACAAAAAGAAGATGAAGTCATTTCCATCACTGCTGCTTCTTCTTCCTCTGTTTCAGTGACGTTCAGCCTGTCATTACATCACAAGACCTCCCAGACATGTTGTGCTTGTGTGCATGTGTTCATATGATATGATTGGTTGCTATAGTGATTATCTCTTGCTGCAGGCTGCTGCTACAATGCTAGCTTTCTGAAGAGATTTGTCCTGCACAGCCGCTTTAGCTGCCTTGCTAATGTTCTTAATTTGGGCGATTTTCCCTCCCTGCTATCAACTGATTGTGTGACCTCTTCTCCTACATGCAGACACTGTGGCTACAGCAAAGCTGATCAGGAGGGAGACGAGGAGCTCTACTTCCAGTGTGAGTGATCAGATAAGGTGAAACACACTCACAGACTCCCAGGAAGGCTCCCTGAGCATCCACCAGCAGGTTGATCCTGTTAGCATCAAACCTTGTGGCTCCTTCTCCTCATGCACCCACCTCACATTGTAGTTAACGAGACAAAAGACTTGATGTTGCCTCTGTAATTCCGCCTGACATTAGTCCTGTAAAGACTGCTGCAGTTCCACTCTCTTCATTAGTCTGGAATGGCCTCATTGTGCCATCACGTGATCCCTCTGTCAGGGAGGATTTTTGAAAACTATTTTTTACCAGTAATCCACCAGCTCTAATAAGGCCCCAGGAGATTTGGTTGCAGAGTGATTCCCCAAGTGCGGCTGTAATGATCCATGCTGTGGTCTAAGTGCTGATTTGAAAAACGTAGGCTGACGTAGGGGGCTGTTTGACCAGCAGAGCTCGGAGCCCTCCTTGGATAGGCTAAATATCTGACAGGGTTACCTGAGCAGCTCCCAGAGGAGCCATCTCTTCACAGAAAGAGTCTTCATCGTCCCTCGCCGTATCAGAGAGCCCAGGCAGCTTACACATCCAGCTAGTTGCCCAGATTTGTCTAGCACATTAGCTGCAGGGAACTGCTGATAGACCTTTCAGATGAAGAAGCAATTATGGGAGCACGAGGAGGGATCTGCCCTGCTTGTTGGAGCACACAGCGCTTCTGTGGCGCTCAGGTTGTGGCTGGTGTTCAGGAGGGCCTTTAACTGCACCTTCTGTTTTAGCTAAGAGGCACCCCTCAATGTGGGCGGATTGTTCACTTACGAGTTCATGGGTCCAACAGTTAGCTGGAGCCACTTCTGTATTTTCTTGCTTATTCTTTCATCAATGAATGTCATCATTCCATGTGTTGCCGACTCGGCCCAGGAAATGAACAAATGTATGAAAATGCGAGAAAAGGTTTCACCTAGAGCGCTGTATCTTTAACTGTTCTTAGAGTCTTTTAGATTATTTTGGATTTCTACTCAAAGGGAACCCACTCAGACAAGATGGGCTATCAGATATTTTCTGGGGACAGAAACTGTACATTGAGAGAAAAGAAATCTTTATAATTTTTGTATTGACTGTTTAAAAATGGTGGGAGGGGCTTGAAAGTGATGTTTGAAGATCAATTATTCTACATTCTCAAATGTTGTAAAAAGAAGCAGAAATTACCACCTGGCGGAGGTGTTGGGCGCTGCAGCCTTGTCCATCCGTGTCCACCTGTGTCCACTAGTGTCCACGATTGTCCACTCGTGTCCACCCTTGTTTCACCCGTGTCCACCGATGTCCCCCCTTGTCCACTCATGTCCACCCATGTCCACTCTTGTCCACGCTTGTCCACCCTTGTTCACCCGTGTCCAACCATGTCTATCCATTTCCACTCTTGTCCACCCTTGTCCACCCGTGTCCACCAATGTCCCCCCTTGTTCACTCGTGTCCACCCATGTCAACTTGTGTCCATCCGTGTCCACCCGTGTTTACTTGTGTCCACCCTAGTCTACCTGTGTCCACCCGTGTCCATCCGTATTTACTCGTGTCCACCCATGTCCACCTGTGTTTATCCGTGTCCACCTGTGTCCACCCGTGTCCATCCGTGTTTACTCGTGTCCACTCTAGTCCACCTGTGTTTATCCGTGTCCACCTGTGTCCACCCGTGTCCATCCGTGTTTACTCGTGTCCACTCTAGTCCACCTGTGTTTATCCGTGTCCACCTGTGTCCACCCGTGTCCACCCGTGTTTACTCGTGTCCACCCTAGTCCACCTGTGTCCACCCGTGTCCATCCGTGTTTACTCGTGTCCACCCTAGTCCACCTATGTCCACCCGTGTCCACCAATGTTCCCCCTTGTTCACTGGTGTCCACCCATGTCCACCTGTGTTATCGATCCGTGTCCACCCGTGTCCATCCGTGTTTACTCGTGTCCACCCTAGTCCACCTGTGTCCACCTGTGTCCATCCGTGTTTACTCGTGTCCACCTGTGTCCACCCGTGTCAGGTTCTTTCTGCTCAGACTGTGTGAAGACTTTGATTGGCTGCTCTCTGTCAACGGTGCTGCTCTGTACATATCTAATCCTCCTGCCTCTCCACAGTTAAACTCCCGGGTACCAAAACCTACATTGACCCTGAAACCTACGAAGAGACCCAAACCGGGCTGTCCATCAGTTTGCCAAGGAGCTGGACGCCTCCTGCATTAAAATCGAGCCGGGTTATTGGAGCAGGTGAGCCGCTCTGCTGTCTCCAAGCTCTTGCTGCTCAGCTGTACGGCCCGCGCTCGTACATCACACTGACAGCCAAATATTACACCTTGAACGCCACGCAGCTGTATGGATCTTTATTGATTGCACAAGTGCAAAACGGGAAAAAGTTGATCGCGATTAATGTGCCGGTAGCAGCAGGTAGACGTTCCGACTGCTTCTGGTTCCTTCAGAGGCAGGAGTCAGTGACAGCGGAGGTGCAGGCTCGTTCTCCTCTGGAAGGCCACCCTAACTTTGGACTCAGGGATTCCTGTCCTGATTCCCTTTAATACCTTTCCTTCACCTGTTTTGTTTTTCCCAAAAAGGAGAGTTTGGAGAAGTGTGCAGTGGGGCGGCTGAAGCTGCCGGGGAAGAGGGACGTGTCGGTGGCCATCAAGACCTTAAAAGTTGGGCTACACAGAGAAGCAGCGGCGGGAATTTCTGTGCGAGGCCAGCATCATGGGACAGTTCGACCACCCCAACGTTATTCATCTGGAAGGAGTCGTGACCAGAGGTTGGACCGATGCTTGTGGACCGTCCACATTTTGTTCTCATCTGCAGCAGTTGGACCCCATACACAGCTCAGATCTGCTGGCGACTCGGAACCTTACATAACACCACATAGGGGACCGTCCAGAAACCATAGAAATGCCCTGACGCTATCGTAGAGCTCACACAAACAAGGTCTCGGTGTTAGTAAAAGTCTCACATCAACTTAGTTATCATCCCTGCGCACGTTTTTCCATGTGGGTGCAGTTATAGAAGAAAAGATGGTGCCTCTCCTCTCCTCTCCTCTCCTCTCCTCTCCTCTCCTCTCCTCTCCTCTCCTCTCCTCTCCTCTCCTCTCCTCTCTCCTCCTTCTCCTCCTTCTCCTTCTCCTTCTCCTTCTCCTCTCTCCCCTTCCCCCCCCCCCCCCCTCTCCCCTCCTCCTCTCCTCTCCTCCTCTCCTCTCCTCTCCTCTCCTCTCCTCTCCTCTCCTCTCCTCTCCTCTCCTCTCCTCTCCTCTCCTCTCATCCCCCCCTCTTCTCCTTCTCCTTCTCCTTTTCTCTTCTCTCCTCTCCTCCTCTCCTCCTCTCCTCTCCTCTCCTCTCCTCCTCTCCTCTCCTCTCCTCTCCTCTCCTCTCTCCTCTCCTTCCTCCTCTCCTTCTCCTGCTCCCCTCCTCTCCCTCTCCCTCTCCTCTCCTCTCTCTCTCCTCTCTCCTCTCCTCTCCTCTCCTCTCCTCTCCTCTCCTTCTCCTTCTCCCCTCCTCTCCCTCTCCTCTCCTCTCCTCTCCTCTCCTCTCCTCTCCTCCTCTCCGTCTCTCCTCTCCTCTCCTCTCCTCTCCTCTCCTCTCTCTCTACCCAGCCCCCCATCAGCAGGGAGGGTCCCCCTACATGAGCCTGGTCCTGCTCAAGGTTTCTTCCTGTTAAAGGGGAGTTTTTCCTTGCCACTGTTGCTTGTCTGGGGTCAGGCCCTGGGATTCTGGAAAGCGCCTTGAAACAATTTTGACCAGCAGAGCTCGGAGCCCTCCTTGGATGAGGCTAAATATCTGACAGGGTTACCTGAGCAGGGTTACCCTGTCAGACATTGAATTAAAGTCCAACAGAAGCAACAGCTGAGAATAACTCGAAGACTCGGAAACATTGAAGCTCTTTTGCTGGCGCTCCTGGTTGAACGTGACCACGCGTGTGATCTGTATGTTTGCAGGTAAACCGGTGATGATTGTCATCGAGTACATGGAGAACGGCTCATTAGATGCCTTCCTCAGAGTGAGTGACCGGACCGGGTCATCCATATCAACAAATGCTGCTGCTCGTGCTAGCCTCCTCACCTGCCTTTGTGCTGCGTCTCCGCTGCAGAAACACGACGGCCAGTTCACCATCATCCAGCTGGTGGGAATGCTCCGGGGCATCGCAGCAGGGATGAGGTACCTCTCAGACATGGGATACGTCCATCGAGACCTGGCTGCACGGAACATCCTCATCAACAGCAACCTCGTGTGTAAAGTGTCTGACTTTGGCCTGTCGAGGGTGATTGATGACGATCCCGAGGCTGTCTACACAACAACCGTGAGTCCGTTCACATGCTCGCCACCTCTCACCCTCTGGTCAGGACAGCTCCACTGCATGAACAATGAAGAAAACCTCCCGCAGCCCCCAGAAGTTAGGCCGCAGGTCACGCTGGTGCCCCGAATGTGAAGGTTTTAAAGGTCTTCATAACCAAAACCCATCAAAAAAGCAAAACCTCATTAAAAGCTGGCAGGAAGTGGTAGGAAGAGAGAGAGGTGCCTTCGAGAAAAACAGGAAAAAAAAACATTGTTTCGTTCTGTCATTTCTTTTGTCCCTTTAAGTGGACATAAGTGGAAACTGCACTTTTGAAAAGGCTCCACTCTGGAACTTGTTTTTAAATGATGCAACATCACAGGTTCTAAACAGTGTCGGTGCGTCTCTGGACAAACTCTGCTGGACCGTGACCCAAACGGGTGTCTAATGGACACGTTATGGGGACAGGGATATGTGTAATGCCTTTCATCTTGATTTACTGCAGTTACTGACTAAAGTTTTACTCAACAGGGCGGCAAGATCCCCGTCCGATGGACCGCCCCAGAAGCCATCCAGTATCGCAAATTCACCTCCGCAAGTGACGTGTGGAGTTACGGAATCGTTATGTGGGAGGTCATGTCCTACGGGGAACGTCCCTATTGGGACATGTCCAATCAAGATGTGAGTGACTGTCTTAAAGAGATCTTCCTGAACGTGCTTCATGGGGTCTCTAAATGTAATAAAACTGGTGGGGGACATTTAAGAGCTTCACATCGGATTAAACAGAACAAACTGCGGTTCTCCCTCATTCCTCAACAAAGCCTGTATCAATCCCACTCCACTGGAGGGACGACATGCAAGAAAACAGAATCCCTATAAATCAGCTGTAACAGAAAGAGCTCTGAGTCGTAGCATCGTTTCATACAGTCCTATTAAAATGTGTCTAATTAGCACCTGGTAAAGGTTACGAGGAGCCCATTTCATGCTTGAGAAGCTACCTGAAGACTCGGTTAACACCAGTGAAGGCGCAGCACAGAGCAAACTGAAGGTCCCATCGAGGTTCCAGCAGGGGCACGTTAGCAGCAGCATCTTTATCCATCGGGGACAGGTTGCTATAGTAACGTGCACACGTGCGCTGCAGTTCTGCTGAGCACCACTGGCAGCGATGCAGTTATCAGTAATTGGCAGCTGATGGCAGATGGAAGTTAGTTGTGGAGCAAGTGTCCCTGGACGGTGGCTGATCAGCACCACAGGTGGGAATGGGTTCTGATGCTGTGCTGCTGGACACACACCAGCACCAGACCAGTTTAAATAAGACAAGACGTCAGCAAACAGCCCAGCGGGAGGGGGGGTCCCCTCTTGTTTGGACGTGTTTCCCTCGATAACTGATGAAAATTCTGAAAACATAAGACTGTGAATCTTCTGTATCTACAGAGACTTTACAGGTTTGTTAATATCAAAGCCACTCTTCCAGAGAATATCTTTGTTACTCCTCTTGAGGGGAACAACTATGAGAAATATCTACGATCTTTCAGATCAGAAATGTTCCAGGAGAATCTGGCAATTCTGCCTTTTTTAGTAATATTGACATAATCATTAAATGATTAACCAGCGATTTAGAAACCACAACAAAAATGTAGCTGTTGGACAGAAAGGACTGGCGATGAAGACTAGGGTTGGCTCCAGCTCCTCCGCTGAGAGATTGACTGCTGGAAGAAGGACAGATGAGATGAGGAAAGATGACTTTGGATGCATTTTATGTGAGAAAATCACACCAAATACAAGAATCAAGAAGTGAAAAGACCAAAATAACCATGAATGGTCTCAAGAGTAAAGGTTTCAACGCATCTCAGCGTTCGTTCGTTCGTTCGTTCGTTCGTTCGTTCGTTCGTTCGTTCGTTCGTTCGTTCATTCATTCTCGAGCATCCAGCCCGTAAACAAGACAAAGCCTCAATGCTGTCTCTCTGACTTGCATCCCACAGGTCATAAAGGCCATAGAAGAGGGCTACCGCCTGCCAGCTCCCATGGACTGTCCCCCGGGCCTGCATCAGCTGATGCTGGACTGCTGGCAGAAAGACCGAGCAGAGCGTCCCAAGTTTGATCAGATAGTCAGCATCCTTGATAAGATGATCCGCAACCCCAACACTTTGAAAACGCCCGTGGGAACATGCTCAAGGTGAGGGGAAAACCTCTAAATGAACCTGTGTGTAGTGGAACATGAGAGGATGTGAGTTGCCGCTGATTGATCCGCTGTGGATCACCAGAGACCCAATCACCACACATCATCAGCAAAAAAAAGAGCTTTATGGTTTGAGGATCAGCAGCTTCTCAATTGGTCGGTTGCTTCTTGAGACTTTCACATGGAATAGTCTTCCATGTCTTCCGTTGTCTTCAAATGATTGGGTCTGGACACTCCTGCTGTCAGGGAAGAGCTGGGCTAAATCGAGCAATAATTCCAGAAAGAAAATGTTCCTTTTTTGGGTGCTAAGTGTTCAAAAATTGGATAGCCCTCAAGGGGAGAGTCATGTTGGAGGTTTATTAAGCGCTATAACGCGCTAACACTTCTGTCCAATAGAAATAGGAGATCACTCTCTCCACCACCAGACACACCTCTTCTCTTCCATGGATTCATAGCTGTATGCTGACCTGCTGACCTCTGGACCCACACAGCTCCTACACACCAGCAGCTTGTTACAATTAACGTACTTGCATGATCTCTACCTATTCTCTCCTCTCCTCTCCTCTCCTCTCCTCTCCTCTCCTCCTCCCTCCCTCCTCTCCTCTCCTCTCCTCTCCTCTCCTCTCCTCTCCTCTCTCCTCTCCTCTCCTCTCTCTCTCTACCCAGCCGGCCATCAGCAGGAGGGTCCCCCCTACATGAGCCTGGTCCTGCTCAAGGTTTCTTCCTGTTAAAGGGGAGTTTTTCCTGCCACTGTTGCTTGTTTGGGGTCAGGCCCTGGGATTCTGTAGAGGACCTAGAAACAATTTTGATTGTAACAGACGCTATATAAATAAAGATTGATTGATTGAAACACATAGAGGAACCTAGCACAACAGCATCCTTCCAAGCTGCTGGCATCTATTGGTAGAAGGAGGAAATGTCCGTCTGGACACATGTCCAGACTTTATTCCAGACTACTACGGTCAGATTTCGGTAATCTGAGAACTTGCTTGGTTACATTCAGGTTTCTTTGGCTACATCATCTTGCTGTTAAATCTGGCTGATGTGCTGCAGGTGTTCTTGGAACCTGCTGCTGGACAGCTTTGGTCTCAGTAAACGGTGTCGGTGCGTCTGTGGACAAACATGTTCTCCTTCACACATATGTCTCCTGTGGTGACCCTGCAGACCGCTCAGCCCACTCTTGGATCAGAACACGCCAGACTTCAGCACTTTCTGCTCAGTGGGAGACTGGTTGGAAGCCATTAAGATGGACCGATACAGAGACAACTTCACAGCAGCTGGCTACGTTTCCCTGGACTCTGTGGCCAGGATGTCCATCGAGTGAGTAAACCAGAGGTTGTGTTGGAGGATTGTTGTCACCATGACATAAACCAACAGCTGTTTGGTTTCCCCCATGCTCTCACCTTTAATATACCTTCAATCCTAAAACACAGGAAGGAACCAATTATTGCTCATTCTTGTAGATGTTATAGTCAAATCCAACATTTCAAATCCCAGTCGAGCGGGGTTTCTGTCCTACCAGGTAGACGTGGTTTTTACCTGGGATCCAACATTCCTTGGAGGAAGCCTTTTTTTCCTCCTGGTAGGACAGAAAAGTTACCTCAGTTGGGCCCTGGAGGACTGGGTTTGGGCCCCCATCATCTCTACCGTTACATTGAATCAGCGGAAGACTTGAATCACTGATGACAGACACATTTCACATGTGATCAGAATCTGTCCTCGTCATACTGAACTTTGTGTGTCTCCAGGGACGTAATGAGCTTAGGGATCACGCTGGTGGGCCATCAGAAGAAGGTCATGAACAGCATACAGACAATGAGAGCACAGATGCTGCACCTCCACGGTACCGGCGTCCAGGTGTGATGGACTGCAACCAGCCATCAGGGCCAGAATGGATCGGGAGCGTCGCCCGAGCGGAACCAGGACGAACGCTTGATGTCAACACATGTCTGATGTGTCTGACGTGAAATCATTCCTTTTTTCCTCAGTAAAGGACTGGGATCGTCTCCTCTGAGGGCGACCACGACAGGAAAAGGGCAAAACTCAACAACAAAATCAAACTACCTGGATGAGATCACTTCCTTTTTTTTTTTGTTTTAATTTCACTTTTTTGGGCGGGGGGTGATGGATCCAACCACATATCAACTGGCGCAATATAACTCAACCAAGTCCACCATAGCTAGGTACCTTTTCTAAAAGAACAAAAAAACTTGCTGTGGTTTTTTTCTGTAATATCTTGATTTTGTTTTTCTGCGACAAAAGCAGCAGTTTTGGACCTTTTATCTTCCTTTGGACTCGACTACAGGGTAAACTACGATCCAAACACAGACAGGGGTTCGGACTCAAAGGTACATTTTGTGCTGACACATGCTGGACTCTTTGTATTGACTTGTGTTTGCCTTCACCTTCTTGTTAGTAACTTACTGGAGTGCTTGCATGATGTGGATTCAACCTCTGAATATTTTTATGACTTCATTTTTTTATTAGTGCAGCACTAAGGAGGAGAATGGCTCTCGAAATCACCAGACTTTTCTAAAAGCTTAGCAATACTTTGTACCTTGTTTTCACTACATGAGTGCTTACCTGGAGTAGGAATGTGCTGCACTGTTGAAAGCTCCTCCTGACATTGAAGCCACTGTATTTTTCCATCATGTTGCCCAGAATATTGCACACAACTTGTTTTGGGACATTTTATTTGTTGCAAATCCAATTTTTGAACCCACAAAAGGTGTAGACATGATACTGCCTTAACACACATTAGCTGGAGCATTAGGTAGTAGTGCTTTATTGGGTTCAAATGGACGGACAGCTTCCCTTTTTACCTGTTTTATTTGGATCATTTCTTTGGTCTAGGACTTGGAGTTGGCGAACAGGGCAGGGCTGAGCCTGATGCCGTACGGCAGGAGTGTCCAGACCCAGTCCTGGAGAGCCGCAATCCAGCCGGGTCTTCTGTCCTACGGGAAAGCTTTTCCTGTCCTATACGACAGAAGTCCCGGCTGGACGGTGGCCGTCCAGGACTGGGTCCCGACACTCCTGCTGTCAGAGAAGAGCTGGGCTAAATCGAGCAATAATTCCAGAAAGAAAATGTTCCTTTTTTGGGTGCTAAGTGTTCAAAAATTGGATAGCCCTCATATCAAAGGGGAGAGTCATGTTGGGTTTTAGCGCTATAACGCGCTAACACTTCTGAGGGGCGGAATAAACGAGTCACAGAGACGAGGGGCACGCTTTGAAACACTGCAAAGGTGCCAATTAGTCACGCTGACATCACTTGTGTCCCCTCGCCATGATCAAAGGGGCCCTTTGGGGTGTCGTGAGAGCCCATCCTGGCCCATCAGTCCCATCTTTGCAGGCAGCCATGCATCTTCCTCTTTCTTCACCCTCCACCGGTGCATCTTCCTCACTGGCAGCAACGCCAACCAACACATATTCAAGTGTGTCTGATTTAAAGGAGTGGATCAGCCTCCTCTCGCTACCATCTGCCCCTGAAATCAAACACTTGGCGGTTCCAGAGTATTTTTGTGCTGTTCCACAGCAGAAGAAAAAAGGATTCTTAAGTCACTTTCTACTTTTATTATCCATCAGTATTCTTGTGCATTCTACTGTAAATACAGAGGAAAGTGTTACGACTGGAATGATTTTTCATCACTACAAACATTAACATGACACATTCAAATTTTAGATGGCACAGAAAAACCCAACACTGATGACAGATGTAGAAAATTAACACACCTCCTCCACTTCAGTTGGATCTCCTGCAGCACAATTCCAGATTTTTACAAAGATTGTTTCTTACAAGAATGAGCTTTGGGTAATACGTGGGAAATAATAAATTGGCGAAATGACCTAATGATGTCTGAAAACACACCAGTGTCTTAAATCATTTCACAGCAAAATCCTCTTTAGCCTTTTGCACTTTACTGTGTGCAGTGATGAGAGTCAAACCAGCAACCAGTCGATGTGGATCAGCACTGAGGCAGATGTGTCATTTTCAACATCACTCATCCTTCCAGCCTCTCTGTGGGTCGCAGTGTGTGAGGGTTTGTAGGTCAGCCTGGCCAGCAGAGCAGGACTGTGTGACCACAGCCTCAGGCCAGCTGGAACCAAGAGGGAAGCCCTCAGACGGAATGGCAGCAGACGCTAATGGAGACGGGACAGGAAGGTCTTGTTTACATCGCCACTATGCACATGTAGGGGACAGATATCCCACAAATGGAAGCTCCTTTGAAGCGGGGTGGGGTCGCCCGTGTGGACGTTTCCACGACATCTGGCTGTGGTGATGGGTGAGGTTCCCTCAGGGCAGCTTCACTGGGACAGGGCGCCTCTGCTGGTACTGGCCACCACAGCTGCTTCGCTGCCTGATTCCACACAATTGCAAACGTGACAGGAGGAGATCAGACACCGTCCCTGCCCCCTGTCCCCCTGTCCCCCTGTCCCTCTGTCCCTCTGTCCCTCTCCATCTCCGCCCAATTTACAAATCAATTCAAAATAGCCCCAATCTGGCGAATTAGGTTGTTCAGGAGGAAAAAGTAAAGGAGAGTTTGTCTGACTGCATCTCAAGGTTGATCCCACTGAGTCTGAAGGTCCACGTAGATCAATTCACACACACACACACACACACACACACACACACACACACACACACACACACACACACACATACACACACACAGTCTTCCTTCACCCATACAGTAGAGCTCAGCAGTTGGGCCCAGACATTCGAATTGACCATGAAGTCACCCCCCAGCTCCATGGAAACATGCCTCTGTCCCCCATTCTGAGCCAAATTGAGATTAACAACAGAGTACAATCATTTGGAGATTCAGATCCGCTGGACGCTTCACCAACAGACTCCCTGCTGTTGTTGCTGTTGCTGCTGTTTAGTTCAGCCACACTTTTATGTCAGCCGGACACAAAATGACTTGTGTGTTGGTGAAAACTCACTTCCTGAATATGTCTAAAGTAGGAAGCTCCACATCCCGGTGGGCGAGATGAATCAGGAGCAGCAGAGCTGGAATGGTGTGTTTCTCCTATTTTTAGCCGTTAGCTGCTGGAGGTTACTTCCACTCTTTTCGTCAGGTGGAGGATGATTCCAAAGATCGCAGCACTGTTGATTGTGTCTGAGGAGCCCAGCGGAGGGAGGCTTCGTATGTGTCATTGTAAAACTTGTACATTTTATTTATATTGCTTTGGCTTTTCTACACATCTTCCTCGGTAGAGATCTCTCAATACATTAAAATGCACTATATTTTTCTATCTTGCAGAGGAATTAACGTCACCCACACGATTTCAGTTGTGCATACTTTTCATTTAGGACCAAAGACGGCTGATAGGATTCCCATCTTTACCTTAGATGTCATGTTCTCTTTTAGGTCGATGTACAGTAATACAGATTGTTGATTTGTTATTTATTTTTCTGTGATGGAAGTATTGAGAATATTCACTGGTTAAATGTATTTTCCCCAAAAGAAGAGCTGGCAAGATCATTTAATTAGACAGTTTCTTGTTACATAGACAATTCTTTTTGCTTTGTAACCTTTGTAATAGACTGTACATATATTTTTGGAAATACAGTACAATCTCTATAGAAGTCTTGTTGTTGTCTTTATACCGTACATCCTAGTATTTGTTTAAGTTGTCCACTCACAACAATTTATTCTGTCAAAATGACTTTTATTGGAGGTTTTGGGGCCAGAATGCAGAGTCGTTAATGCTGATGGTGCCAAGACGGTTCATGCCAATTTAAAAAACAAAGCCAATCATCTCCTTTGAGAGCAGCAGCTAGGTAGAGGAGGCCAGAGGTCGGCTGGGTCAGTGGTGCTGCCGAGGACGTGGGGCTGTTGCAACAATGACGGCAAGGAAATATTCCAGCAAAGCTCCATTATCAGAGCAGGTGGAAGCAGGTGTCAAACCTCCACCTCTCATATGGTTACTAGGTATAGCAAGTACAGGCTACACATCACGGATGCTAGCAAAACAGCCCTGGAGAGACACTGATGTGCCATAGTTTCCACTGCTTCCACTAATTCCAGACATCACAGAATGGAACCACTTGACTTTGATTTCCTTTCAAATGTGTGTAATCCTCTCTAAAAGACTGCTGGCATGAAGGTGTCAGAAGTCAACACAATAATCTGAAAATCAAACAAGGCCTTTCTGTTTAATCCTCTCTCTGGTTTCATCATTATCAGGGTAAACATCTCATTTCCATCACAAGTACCTGCATCCTCCCAGAGTAACTCCTCACCAACAATTCTGGCACAAACAAATGCAGCACAGAAGATTTGGACTCCAAAGCCTTGGAAAAACTGCTCATTGGTCCAGATCTGATTGGACCTGCAGCTCCTCCCTCCTCTTATTCTGCCACCACGCAACACATTCATTTTTGGGATAAAACCATGATATAAAAAGGAGAACCCACAGACAGATGGTGTCTGAATGAAATGTCCACTGCACCTCCAGAGAGAAGCTGTGGACACCCAGCCTGTGTTGGCTCCTCGTCACTGGCTGCTCGTTAGCATAGAACACACCAAAATATGAAAACAGGCCACAGACCGACGAGCTCATCCTGCCTGGAGGAGCGAACAGAACCGGATCTTCCCGGCAGACCTCCCCTCCCCTCCCCTCCCCTCCCCTCCCCTCCCTCCTCCTCTCCTCTCCTCTCCTCTCCTCTCCTCTCCTCTCCTCTCCTCTCCTCTCCTCTCCTCTCCCCTCCCCCTCCCCTCCCCTCCTCTCCTCACTCGTCCTGGAAGATCTTCAACTGGATCTGGAGGGTCTGAGAGGAACAAGGGCGGCGCTGATGGCCCGGGTGTGGGAAGACATCCCTCATACCTGTATCTGTCTGGCTAGAAGATAACTTGATTTAGATTTGAGCCCCATCAATCAGTGAAGTAACCGCTGTGTTATCCCACGTTCATGCTGCTTTCAATCCTTCCTCAATCCATTTGGTGATATTGCCGTAATATCTCAGGTGTGTTATCCCCAATTTGTCCACCGTGGATTTTGAACCAATTTCTCTGGAGGAAGCTCTTTAAAGGGATCATGCCAGTGGACTGCTGGCCACTGGATGAGATGTGGACTTTGGGATTGATAATAGTCAGTGGGATGAGTGTTAACTCCGTGTGGTGTGATAGAGGTGCTGCTGGTTTAAACCTGAGGCGCCCCTCTTGTGAACACTCATTATGTAACTCTGGTCCCTCCCTCTGGCATCCTCCTGGATTCTCGTCGCCCCCTCTAACGATATATCGCATGCTGGTCCTCAGGGTCAGGGATGACTGGATCAACGACAGTCCTTAGCTGTGGGTTATGTTACAGGTCTTGACTGAGGACCTGAAAGCTGATAAAATTCCTTTATGACAGGAGAACAAAGGACTATTTAGTGATAATACAATAGAGCCTAATGTGGTCAGGAGCACAGCTCTGGGGTGACTGGCTGATTAGCTTCTATGCTGCAGCCAAAATGCACTTGGTAATACACATGCACACACAGTCCCGCTGTGACAGTTGGGAGCTGTGAGTACTAAGATTTTTAAAAACCTAATTGTGTATAAAATTACAGCTCTGCAGCCGCAACTACTCCCAGTTCACAACAGCCTGTAGTCGTTTTATTAAATAAAAATGTAGTGAGTGTGAGTATCAGTATCAGTATCAATGTGTGTGTTTGTGGGGGGTGGGGGGATTCTGTGGTGGAGGTCCAGGCCCAGACGTGGGTCCGTGTTGGGGTACGTGGGTCAGAATAGTCTGGATCCTAATCAGCACCTGAAAGTAAACACACACAATCAGTACACAGAACAGGACCCCCCCCCCCCCCAGGGGCCCCAACAATGACAATAATTGTTGTTGGGTTGATGTTTTGACACCGAGGATGATTTAGCTGATGGGCAGAATAGAGCTCAGCTGTGTTTACATCTGCATTTTAGAAGAGAAAAGCAGCGTTTCCCGGTACTTTAAGTAACCTAATTACTTTTAATTGTTTTGACAGCTTTAGGAATAATCTGATCATGTCGACGCATTAGAAACCCTTAAACTGCTCGGCCGTGCCTGTCGGCTTCAGATCACAATGGCCTTAATATTTCCAGCAGAAGCTGGTGAACACGCTAATGTGAGTGTTATAAACATGCTATAGATGCCCACATGATAACAAGAGTGTGCAGTGGTGGAGTTGCTGAGAGATAAAGATCTTTACTTTATGAGCCCAACTGTGTAAAAACTGTTGAACTCTATTTTATATATATTCGGTGTATAATATTTAATGACAAATGGCCTCAGTAGCTTCTTCTTATTATTTTCATGTGACCACATTGATATTTGAGTCTTTTCAACGGAATTCAATCTGCTGCGGCTACAAGTAACTGATCGTTGTTGTCAGTGTCGTTGGCATCATCGGCCTCCTCCTACTCTACCGGTAAACTATGTTTTCATGGAACCTGTGGCTAGGAATCAGCGAGCCTGAACATGCAGCGAGCGTCATCCAACAGCCAAAGCGTGACTGATGTTTATCATTTTCATGTGAAACGTTGTCCCATGAATGGAGCCTGAACATTCCTTCTACTGTTGGATCATCTGAGAAAGGAGACAGAGAATCATCAGCTGCTGTTAGCAAAGAGAGCTCCTCACCCCCCCCAACCCAACCCCCATGATGATGTCAAGCACACAGCACAGGTGGAACATATGGGTTCTTCAAACTAACATAATCATTTATGCAAATATGCAGAATAGAATTCTGAGCATTAATTGCAGTTGGAGCTCGTGCTGTGAGATGTGCAACAATAATCTTGTATACAGATGGAGATCAAGTTAGCATTTTTAAATCCATGAAGAACCCTGCTGGATACACATGGGGAAGTATCACTGGCCTCATTTCATTATATATAGCTCACATTGTCCTGAAGAGTCTTTCATACTGTCAGCATTTTCTCTTCCCTTCATTGATTGCAAGAAGTCCAGGACCAGATGGCACTTTCCAATCTTTAAAATAAGGTTTTTACCCCTCCCATCTTTGTTGAAATCCAACATTTTTGATTGTCAATCAATCAAAATTGTTTCTCGTGCTTTACAGAATCCCAGGACCAGGCTCATATAGGGGGACCCTCCTGCTGATGGGGGTATCTGGGTAGAGAGAGAGGAGAAGGGGGAGGAGGGAAGGTAGGGGAGAGAATAGGTAGAGACCATAGAAATACATTAATTTTATTAATTATAATAACCTGGCAGTGGAGTTGAGTAGGTCAGCAGGTCAGCATAAAGGTGGTGATACCTGTAGATGTGGTGATACCAGGCAGAGTAGTCAGACCCAAACGCAGCACATTCGGAAAGGAGATCCTGGTGAGCCGGTGGAGCGAACCAAGCAGCAGAAGACTGGCCAGAAACGAATAAACAGAATCCAGAGGAGATCTCCAAGACCTCGGGGTCAGAGACAGAAGGGGACGGTCTTTTACCGGGACAGACGTGAGGCAGGATGCTCAAAAACAGACAGGGGAGAAGGGGAGAGGAGAGGAGGGGAGGGGAGGGGAGGGGAGGGGAGGGGAGGGGAGGGGGAGGGAGAGGAGAAGGAGAGGAGAGGAGAGGAGAGGAGAGGAGAGGAGAGGAGGGAAGGAAGGGGAGGGGAGGGGAGGGGAGGGGAGGGGAGGGGAGGGGAGGGGAGGGGAGAGGTGAGAGCAGGGTGACAGGCGTGTCAGGTTATAGAGCCACCGAAAGCTCGTTTGGAGAGACGAGGCCCACTGAACCACTCGCAGAACAAACTTAATGAGTCTGAATGGTCTTCATCAGCTCTGGTTTAGACCTCCAAACTCAATTTCTTCACTAGACTTCAGGTATGCTAACACACGAATCCAATTAGCTTTGAGTTCGTAGCAGTATGAGAATTTTGTGTTTGATTAGAGACAGGAAAGATCAGATTGTTCTTTTCGTGTGTTCTATTAGAGGCACATTATCTGAGTGGGCCCTCTGGACTTTGATGATGATCCAATCATATTTCATGACAACCTAATACGGAATAGCATACGATTCCGAAAGGTTCATATGGTCGATACATTGCGGTGGGTGGGTGGGTGGGGGGGCTTGGGCACTCAAGCTCGGCAAAGTGGATCCATTTTTCCTGCAGATGTGTGCAACAGCTGACAGCTGCAACTGTAGCGCCCAGAACAAGTAATTACAGTCACACATTTTATCTTAACAATTTTAGCAGAAAAGTGGTGTGAAGGTTAATTTAGTAATCAGTGAATCCTCTCAAATGGTGACTCCAATAATAGCAGACATTTACAGATGAGAGGGAAAAGCCTCGGCTGACTGTTGACACAGCCACGAGTTTATTTGTGTTTTAATGATACAAATATATTGTGTAATAGGAATGTTATTAGTACATTTTAGTGCTAATAGATGCTAATAATAGATGGGGGTACAAAAACCACACAAACTCTGACATACCAGAGAAGGTTTCAAACCCCATTTATTCACAACAACAAAAGTCAGGTTCTTCTCACATATCCATATCCTGAATGAGTTAAAATAGGACAAAAGAAATTAAACTAATTATTATAGTAATAATTAGCACTAACTGAAAAGAGCTCACTAACTCTGCACCCTATATTAATTTGTGAAGGCTTTGACACTGTGGGTTAACCACACACAAGTGTCCCAGTCTCATTCGAGCCTTCAGCATCTTGGGCATCATCTCCACACCCTGGGTCGGGCTAACACTGGCTAACTTAGCAGCGGTGGACAGAGAGTTAATTGGCATGTGGACCACCTTCTGTTTGCTCTGTAATTGGGAAATAAATTAAACAAACAAAAAGTAAAACCTCCCTGAAAACTCCTCTTAAAATTGTTCCAAAAACAGTGTTTGAAGGACCACCCCCCCCCCCCCCCCCCCCCCCCCCCCCCCCCCCCCCCCCACCCCCGCCACCACCAGTTGATGACTTTTCGAGCTCTGGAGAACAAGTTGCTTTTTATGGTCTCTGCAGACAAAAAACATTTTGTTTATTAGGTCTCAATTCATTAACCAGTGCTTGGAAAATGGTGGGGCATCAGTCGGGCAAAAAGCAATTATTAGATACTCATAGTGTCCAGTGAGGGTGATATAGCCAGGTTTCCACTCATCAAGCCTCTCTTATTCTGAACAGATGTAATGTGCTACTATGGCCCAATTTAGTGAATATGTGGACAAGTTGGAGGAGGTTAAATGCAGAGAAAATGAATGGAAGGGGGTCCATTTTTTTTAAAAAAGGTTATCAAATTACGTTATATTAATCAATACATGGACAAAGGGTCATGTCCTTCTCCATCACAAAGAAAATCCCATCTCCTGCAGGGGAGGAGGGATGGATTATTTCAGCTCTTTTTCCTTTCATTGGGCTTACAGGGGAGTAGAGGCAGCCTTTGGGGATTGGATCCCCTGGAAGCAGGTCAATGGGGCAGTCAGTGTCCCTGTGTGGAGGAAGTGAGACTAAACCCTTGTTCCACTAAGCTCTGGGCTAAGAAATTGCTCTGATAAAGACTTGACAATGGGGGGAGAACCAGGCTGGTTTGCAAGCGATGTACCCTCCAGGACCAAATGCTACCCGATGACCAATTGAGAGATTCTTGGAATGACCATTTGGGAATGCGAGTGTTACTGGATTTATCCAAAGAGAAACTGCAGACATGCAAGAGAGAGCTGCAGTATACTTGGTGAACATTGTCCCTTAATTGTGTCACAGCTGTAAGAACTGGTTTTACAGGGTGGTTGCCTCGCCATGACTTGTTTTTGATTTCAAAATCTCACACTCTGTGAGCTTCACAATATTTACAAAATTTAAAACTTTGAACCAATTGAAACCTGCCACTACCATAACCTGACTTGAAAAAAGAACACCCTTCTGAAAACCTCCACTGAAAACAATGCACTAAAGGACAGGTGGAACAACAGATACGCCACATTCGGTACAGCAACCAACTGCTCTTGATGCCTCTTTTCCAGGGTCATCAAGTAAATCTACTACGACTCAGGGTCGCTCAACAACAAGCTGTGATTTTTTACATTTAATGGGACAGAAGTTTGGAGGGTGGATCAATTGATGTTACAAATACGATCCTTAGGGAAGGTTGGCTTTTTCTCTAGTCAGTTGGGTTAGGGTTAGGGTTAGGGTTAGGTTAGGGTTAGGGTTAGTGACCAGTGGAGGGAGTCACAGAATGAAGTTCCATTGTGGAGTAGTTCAACTTCAGCTCATAGGACAGGGTAAGGAAGGGAAAGTTGGAGGGTGGCCCAGGCATTTGGTAACGTTTGATAATAGTACTTAGTCCTACTAAAGTGAAGACACTTCATAATAGCATGATAATAGCAATGATTCAATCAATCAATCTTTATTTATCAGCATCTGTTACAAGTACTTTACAGAATCCCAGGGCCTGACCCCCAACAAGCAATAGTGGCAAGGAAAAATTCTCCTTTAACAGGAAGAAACCTTGAGTAGGACCAGGCTCATGTAGGGGGACCCTCCTGCTGATGGCCTGGGGGGGAGAGAGAGAGGAGAAGGGGGAGGACAGGTAGAGGAGAGAATAGGTAGAGATCATGCAAGTACATTAATTATAACAAGCGGCTGGTATACCAAGTGAGTCAATGGGGTCAGAGGTCAGCAGGTCAGGGCACAGCTGTCAAGCTATGTTCCATGAGAGATGCTTTCTTTTTCTTACACATACATGTCACAGTACCTCTCTATGCACAAACAATTGAACGGATTTGAAAATATGTCATTGTATTTCATTCATTTTTTTAATAAAAAGAAAACAGAAAGCTCTTTAGAACACACCAGGACATCACAGCAGTTTTGTGCAATAAAGTTTTTTGCAAAGTTTTCAATCTAAGGTTCGAACAAGTGAAATGGGATTGTGACTTTACACCATTGAGAACCACATATTCACATTACATAACCATCAACGGGTGTCTGCTCAGGCTTTAACCAATAACCTGTGTAAAGTTGATTGATGCTGCCTAGAAGATGAAGTTGGGATGACTGTCCTCTTGTGTTGCTTCACCCTGCCAACCAGGCACTTAATGTGGAGTCGCAGTCTTGCTAGAGACTGTGGACCTGATGTACCAAGATCCCATATAATGAGAAGCATTTCCAATGGAGCTATTTGTGACTGGCTCTGAATCAGCCCTGAGGTCATCCAGCAGCTCAACAATGGCACTGCTGGTTGGACGATGTGTCTCTACTATTTTTATTTCTGACAGTCCAAATATTCTCTCTGTCTGTCACCTGTCAGTGCTGCCTCCTCGCCATAATGACCACGGCCATTTGTGCGCAATGCTGTGCCAGTTTGCACCTGCCTTCAAAGGGTGCTAAATATAGACGCACATTGACCACAATCAGTTCCAGGTTTGATAACCCACAGTGTGGGTGTGAAATGATAACACTCGCATCTCCTCCTCCCAGTATTTTACATGTTTTTTACATATTCCTAAAGGAAAACGAGCTACATGGATTGTGCAGGCTGTTTCACTTATTTGACAGACGCAATCCTCGGTGCTACTGGTTAGCTATCAGGGTTTTTATACATGCAAACCTTCAGTAGATCAGGCCCTGTGTCTTCCTAACCTCTGGCCCAGACATTTGTGCTCTCTTTGACAGGAAGGTAGCTATGTGTTACAGGGTCACAGTCTCCCACAAAAAAAAACACCTTGTCAACCAGTATGAACATACGACGGAAATTGTCGGTGTGTGTGTGTATGTGTGTGTGTGTGTGTGTGTGTGTGGGGGGGGGGGGGTCTGGCTTGTAGGCTGGATGACAGGTCTACTGGAGGTTGTGACAGGTCTACTTGAGCAGAGGAGAATGAGCATTTATGCTTTTACTTTGCCATGTTGGTGTTTCATATTAGCTAATTGCTAATTGCTGTGTCTGTCTCATTGACCTCACTTGACAGGCTTCTGCCACATGCACCGACATAATTCATTTTATTAATTGCTTGCTCGTGACAGCCTGTGGGCCTGTGAGCAGGCTTACGAGTCCACTGGTGGAGTAGAAGCCCTGATTGACTGAGAAGCCTTCCCTTTATCTGAAATCACTCACTACCTTGGCCTGGGTCATAATGGGTGGGCCCAGGCTGCTCCAGGCTCAATAGTTGTTCCACAGGTTGTGTTAATTAGAGACACAATCTGAAAAATTCCTATTCTAGTATTTCATGTATATTATAGCTCTTCAGTTGACTCACAGTGGTTCGATCTGCTGCAGAACTGGTGCAGCTCTCTGCTTTAGCCAGCAAAGAGTCCAGTTCTGGTTCTGCAACAAACACATAATGTCATTTCAAGGTTTGGCAGCTTTCTGGATTTTAGACACAGTAGGTTGAAAGGGGACAAGTTTTGAGCAATATTAGTATGGTTAGATGTAAAAAATAAATGATTGATACAAGCAGGGGCTTAGATCCCAGTATTTTGGACTGAAATCCAATGAGGAGATAATTCTGCTGGACATAAGCTCATCCTGGTGGCACAGCAGTTATTGCTGCAACTTCACAGTGCTGGCTCAAACCCTGAAGGAGCCCCGTGACTCTCTAAGCATTTTACTTTACTGTAGTAAAACCTTTTTAAATTTCAGTTATTCTAATTTGATTAAAAACAGAGATTAATGTTGCTGCCCTGATTGAACAGGCAACTTGGTGTCCTTCTCAATAATTGTATATCCTTTTGACTCTGCCACACAGATTTTAAACAAGATATCTTCCCCTGGGTTTCCTGGTTTTTCCCAAGATGGCAGCTTGATTAAATGCAACCGTGACAACGGGCTGGTTTATTACAACTTACAAATCTGAGACTGGACAGAGACAAATATGTAGATTATCCAGAAGTTTCCAAGACTCCTCCAATTCAAACAGCCAGCCGTTTAAATGTCGATGGAAAGGGAGGAAGCTCTGGTCAAACCTGAGGAGAAATGGTCCAGATGTAGCCAAATATTAGCATTCCTTCTGCGTGGCTTCAACCCAACCCACCTGCACTGGAAGACTGAACTCTCCACTTCAACTGGAGAAGTTCAAGAGGCGGTGGTCAAACTGGACCAGACATAGGTCACAGGTCACCTGAAGAGCATTCAGCACCTGTGTTAAATGGCGTAAAGGACCAGACTAAGACTCTGCTGAGGTGATGGGACAATGAGGAAGTGAGACCTTCTACAGTCTCCTCTTCCAGCCAGCCTCACAGCACCCAGCACTGTGCACGCACGGTCTGCCCATGTTTGAAATGTATGGTCAGTAAAGAAATCCACACTTTGGGAAGCTGCTATTGTTGTTTGCTGAGACTTCTGCTGCACAGCTCCAAGAATTACAGAGTAATCTGACAAGCATCTCCTGGATGTTTTTGGAGCCTTGTTGTTTCTGCCTTGATCTCTTCTGCATGATCGAGGGAAGTGCAGCAGCATCCTCAACACTGGCTCAGTAGTGATGGCCAAAGAGGTCCACAGACGGCTCACCGGTCTGTATTGGCTCAGTTGAAGAATGTTGAAGTTGTTGGAAAGCTGTGAGACAGCTCCCCTTTTTAAACACGTTACCATGGAAACCTACAGTGACCAGACATTTACAGCCATCCTGAGATTCCACCAGTATGTCATCATCTCTTGTGCTGATGGTTTATTCTTTTTGTTCTGTGTTGAAACAAGACTAAATATTTATAAATTGGAATCTACTTCAAATTAGAACAGTAATCCAACATAATAGTTTAAACACTTTAACCAGTAGACCACTAACAGACACACATCCTCTCCTCTCCTCTCCTCTCCTCTCCTCTCCTCTCCTCTCCTCTCCTCTCCTCTCCTCTCCTCTCCTCTCCTCTCCTCTCCTCTCCTCTCCTCTCCTCTCCTCTCCTCTCCTCTCCCCTCCCCTCCCCTCCTCTGTATCTTTCTCTCTCTCTCTCTGTGTGTCTCCACAGGTATCACTGTTCCCATAGATCTGCATCTTTGGTTGTGGTTCCTTCATAACCTTCCTTCTGGTTGCTTCCATCTGAAGGTCATGACAGCACCACATATACAGCAGTGGCCCATAGACATAGTGAAACCGTTGTGTTTTGGTTCCCACTGTTTTCCATTAGAATCAGGAGAGGGGGCACTGTGACCAGATCAATACAGCTCCCATTGCTGCCTGCCATGGCTACATACATCCACTCAGCACTCACACATCCCATTCCAGCCATTGATGGGGACCCACAAGGTTCCATCAGCTGCTCTGGATAATAGTTAAGTTTTCTCCAAGTTTAGTATTTTGTGTTTTTTCAGCTTCAAGCTGAGTTCATGAGAAGATAAATTCATCAGCTGTACTTTAAAAATCTAGCTTCTACTGCAGCAATGGCAGAAACGTTCCTCTATTCTTTTCGTGCCAGCTCCACTCACGTCCTTGACATTACCTTTCTCCCTTTTAGTTATTATATTTGTTAGGTCCTACTATTCCCATATAGCTTGAAAAATAAACACTTGCACACCAAACAAAAGCTGGGGCCAGTCTGGAGGGCACTAGCTGAGAAGTAGAGCTGACAAACCTTGAGAGGTGGGCTGGTAGCAGGGACACCTTCAGAGCACTGCTAAGGTACCCTTGACAAAGATACTGAACCCCCAAATGCTTCCTGTGACCCTGAGATGAAGAAAAGTTGTTTCTGCATCAGTCTGATTCCCACTAGTACCACTGGTGGTTAGGTGCTCCGGTAGAAGCCAGAGCTGGGCTGTAGTCAGACAAGTCTTTATTCTGTCCCAGCACAGGCAGTCACGCATACTCTGCAGCCAAATTGAAGTTAATGACTCAATCCACAGAAATAAAGCTTTCCAATCATTTGTGCATGTATTCATGAACCAATACTCTCAGGGCCAAAGGATCGGGGATCAGGATTAAAAAAAAGACACAAACGTGTCACAAAGGTGTCAGATTATTGCCAATTCCTTCATCATCAAAGAACTGATGGTGCACCACAGCCACATCAGGCCAGTTAGGTAACTCAGGGAACACTCATGGTTGGCCAATGGGTTTCAGCCCACCTCTGACCCCAGACAGCCCTGCAAGGATTTTCCTCCCCAGACCATCACAGGACCACTGGTGGTTCAGGGCTGACTGGTGGTTCAGGGCTGACTTGTGGTTCAGGTCTGACTGGTGGTTTAAGTGTGACTGGTGATTCAGGTCTGAATGGCTGTCTGGCTGCATCACAAGGTGGTAACACAAAGGTCACACTTGTGTCCTTCCTCCACTCAGGAGACGTTGAGACTAATCCAGGCGCTGCACAATGTTTTACACCTGCAGGTTTGAAAGTGAGACCTGGTGTTGGGATTATTCAACTCAATGTTGAGAGGTTATTATCTGAAGCTGATGTGATGAAGGTCTGGATAGACTCAACATGTGATGACGTGTTGGTGTCTTCTGGTAAAGGGATAGTGACTATCAGGAAAGCAAATCCAGGGTGGTCTCTCTGAGTCAGTAACTAAAGAACTTGAATCGTTGGCACTTAAAACGCAACCCTCCAGAAACCAGTAGAGTGTGTTAGTGGGGTGTTACAGGCCCAGACCTGGCTCTGATAATAACACTGACACTTTCTGAAGCTTCTGTCACAATTAGATAGAAATATTATTAAAAAAAGAAGAAGCTTTGGCTCACTCTGCTGCCTACGTTGTGGGCCTGTCGACCATGATTGGACTAAAACCTCCAACATAAATGACCCTGGAGATGTGGGGGGAGTCTGAGCTTCACCTTTTGACATGAAAACCAGAAATAATAAATATGTTAATGACATTTGTCTGATGATTGAACGTTGTATCTGAATGGTGTCTTCAAACCCCAATCAAACACCCGAGGACACCAGGACAGAGATGCATATCATTCCTGCAAAGGTGGGAGATAAGCTGCTGAAATCTTCCTGTCAGATGTGGCCGCCCTGAACTGTTATTTCAAGAGAATTAGGAGGATCTCAGGTGGATTATTGCTGGGGCTGAACCGACTCTGTGTATGGCTGCTCGACCGTGCTCAGATGTTCCATGCATTTTAGCCTGTTGTCAAAGCTACGTGAGAAGGAATGAAAGGCTTTTGTGTGCACACAGTCTGAGATGTCAGCAGGAGGAATGTAGCGTGCTATGGAACTCTGCTGGAGACACACTGATTAAGAAAAAGACATATTACCGTTCACCCTATGAAATGGGGATTAACTAAATTCCAAAATGATTACATTTCTGCAGGAGAAACTTTTTGCCCTAAAACCAGCGTTCTTTTCGAACCAGATGAAACCAACCTTGCCATGCAGCTGTTGAGTGATTTGTCGTTCAGGGATTCTTTGGAATTAAAGCTAATCTGGCAACTTACTTTCATTTTATACAGGCACCTACATGCTTGACTGAGTCAGTTTATGTCTGGTCCCTGTTCTGCATCACGTTTGCGCCATCTCTCCTGTCTAACTTTGTGCACCACATTCATAAAAGAAACTGTTGCTGAAGCTTCATCGTAATCCCAAAGTAATCCAGAAATGATACCAGGCCCATACATGCTAGCAGGAATGAAGCCCCCCCTACTGACAGATTCCTGCCTGTATGCAGTGTCAGAACCTGTAAGTATAGGTGTATTAGTTCCCAACCCTTGTTGTGCATTTAGCCAGCGGATCTGCAGGGATTATCTCATGTTCTGGGGTTCCTCAAGTTCTCCTTTAGGGTTTGGGTATCGAACCGACTGATTATCATGTATCATCCATGATAATTGCTGTCGTGTAACAACGGAAAACCCTTCATTTTAGGATTAGTCTCTTGAGATCTGCTCTGTTGTGATCTGGACAATTCTAGCATCCACCTCAATGCTAAGACAGTTAGCGATTTAACAGGAGAGAAAACTGCAGTCAAAGCTAATTGTGGTGAGCATTTTGTTAATCGGTCTTACAAAAGGAGTCTGTGACTGAAATAAATACTAATTTAATCTTGTATGTGAAAAGCAGAAAGTAATGAGAGTATCCAATGACTTTAGTTAGCGAGTTAATTTTGTTACAAAGTATCTTGGAATATCACCTGGAATAGACGAAACCCACATCACTAACGTAGCTGCTGTAATTTGTAGTATCACGCCGTTGTTGGGATGTTTGGACATAATCTTAATGAAAAACATTCTGTGGTGATGTGATGATCAATAATGAGAGAGTTTATGAAGGGTGAATTAGTGAAAAGTGCTCATCCATGAATAATAATCAGACAAACTCCACTGTTGCACGAGAGAATGAAGAGGGAATAAATCAGAGATCAACGTCGCCGCTGTCCAAATAAATTCAAATTAGGATAGAAGTGACTGGCATCAACACGTATGAGAGACAGGCAGACGGGTAGGGAGACAGGCAGGCAGGCAGGCAGGCAGAGGACATGGGGGAGTTGTATTTTAAAATTCTGGTCATATTTGTTGTCGTCCCACAGCCATGTGTAACTGTCAGAGGTTTTATCTGTCAGGCGCACTCTTGCCCACAGACAGCCCTGGGCCTTGTGGGACACTTGACGGTGGATTTTTTCTCCCTCCTCCCATCTCTGCCTGTGGCAGCTATGCAGTTATCACAACTCTATTAGCTTTAGCACAGCAAAAAAAACCACATTAACCTGTGACTAGAGGAGCTCGGTCATTACCCCGCTGGAGCCCGGCCACTATCAGGAGGAAGTGACATAGCAAAGCCCTTTAAAGGCACCTGAATCAGCTGACCTGGGTAGCTCCAAATCCTGCAAGAGTTGTTGCAGTCACAGCACGGGCTTTGAGTGTAGCACGTTTCGGCTGCTCCTTAAAGTCCTGCTACTACAGTTCTGTAATAATATATATTATTTCCAATCTCATCAGCCATGAAGTGAAACAGGAGTAGAGTCCTCCCAGCTACCTCATGAGCCCATGGGTCTGGTGTGTCCTGGTTCTCGAATCACCAGGATATAGCCCCCAGTTCTTCAAAGCTGAGTTCCTCTTCCTGTATCTTTAAACCCACTTCTGCTCCCCTCCTGTGCCAGACTAGCCAGCGTTAGCTCCTATGTTGTCTTCTCCGTGTCCTGTGAATATTGCTAGGATTATTGAGCCGACGTTCTTCGTCTGATGGATCGGATGTGTTGGTCTGACTGGACCGCATCGTGGCGGCAGCTCTAAAATGTTTGTCTTTGTCCTTTACTCTGCATTGCAGTCAAGGTCAACCTACAGTATTCCTACAGTACAGTCAGTCCATCATTGGAATCTTTCCATGTGCCTCTGAATTCTCACTGTGGGACCAGCTGACTGCCGTCAGGAGGGAGGCAGGATCTCAATCTACATTTCATGTTCTAGGCCACTGCTTTCCCATGTAAGATTTGTAACATTGCTTATTTCATCTCATTCCAGACAGGAAGAGGCTGGGCAGCAACCAGGCTGGATCACAAGAGAGGCAGCAGAAGAACTTCAAGCGATACAAAACCGAAGGGTTAGGGTGCCTAAATATGCTAGAGAAATTAGCACCCTGACAGGGGTGAGAGCAGATCCTACCAGCTGGCAGTAGTCAAAAACTTTTTCAACGGGTTGACAGAGTAGATGTCTCTACTCTCTCACCTTGAGTATGATGTACATTATTATGCACCTGTTTCCTCTGGTAAATTTAACCTTTCTAGATGGCCACATGGAACAGATATCTGTCTGAAACAGGACAGCACCACCTAGTGGTTGGACAACAATAGTTAGGTCAACAGGCTTCCTGCGTTCATTGGCCGACTGGGGACATTTTGGAGTGGCAAATATAACCTTCTGCCTGACATCGGTTGGTTTGGAGGGTGGAATTGAGCCCACATGTTAGAGTACCGTGCTCCTCCCTCACCCTCTAATATATGTGCAAATGATATATTTGACATTATTACATTTCCCTGCATCACCACTGGGGGCGCCAACTGCTCCAAAGCACTAGAAGTTTGCATACGCCTACCAGGAAGTTGGTGTGGAGAAACGTACATTTGCACCATTATTTCACTCTTGATGAATCCAAACGTCTGAGTGGAAAGTTTGGACATGATGGCCTAGATCTATCCTCCATACCCAGGGACCATCAGTCTAGAGCCACTTTCTCAACACCACACTGTCAACATTCCCTGTGGTTCAGCAGCACCTACTGGCGGTCTCTACGCCCTATCTGGACCATTAATGAAGGTAACGGATGTGTGACAGTACCTGTCCCTCCTCCTCACCACAGTCTTTTAGACTCTCTGCTGCTGATGTGGTTATGATTCCAGGGATTTGGAAGTGCTAACAGTCAAGATGAGAGACAGGTAGCACCTGCCTGAGGGAGCTCTTCTGATGTTCTGAGTGTGAACCATTATACCTCTACACAGTAAGGAAGCTGAACCCCCACCAGACACGGTGGGCCTTGGGCCTGGCCAGGTATTATTGATGTCGTTACAACATGTTGCCTTTATCTGAAAGGGTAATGGACAGGAAAACCGTCCCCTGCTCCCTGCTGATATGGAGATCAGAAGGATTTCAAAACTTTTCACTCGGATTCACAAGTTTGGGGATTCAGGTACTTTGGGCACCATTGTCATGTAAAACCAACACACGAACGCCACCAAACGTTGCTGCTCTTGGCCATTCATTGTCTTATAAATGGGCCCTTGGATTCCCCAACAGAGTCCAACCTCACTGGTCCTCACTGGTTAGCTCACCACAGGGGGATGCATGTCTTCCAAAGTCTCTCTAGTCACAGGTTACTGTATTAATATGTCTGATTGCTCGTTGGCTTTAAGGAAAAACATTTTCATCATGGAATTTTATAGATCCAGCGGTTTGATGGCCAGCAGCTCACACTCCCACATTTAAAACTACCTTTTGATTTAAATCAGAGGTGATTTGGTCCTTCAAAATGAGGACATTAGGTGTGAGTCCGACTATTTTTGTCCATATATATATTAGCCATGCAATGAGTTGCCCATCAGGGCAAACGGGCTCTTGCTCAAAGGCAGCCCCCCAAACCCTGCAACCACTGGAGGTCGAGCTAAAATTGTTAAATGGAGAATCAACAAAACTTCTCATCAGGAAGTGAAACAGCTCCTATGAGAAACATGGTAAAGTTCCCAGCACAGCACCCTGGACGACGCTCTTTTGTAATTTCATTCTCGTGCAATGTGTCCACAGATGCTTGAAGCTCTAGCCAAACAGTGCTAAGAAGAGATTTACTGCAGCCACATTAGCACCACTAATATTACTCCCCTCCTTCATTCCCCATCCATTCCGAATCACATTAAGGTTGCGGGGAGCTGTTTTTTTTTTTATTGCCTTTAGCTTTTCAATTACACTGGATAATTTGTGTCCACCCCCTTTCGATTAGATTTTAAATGAGAAACATGTTGTGCCATTAATTATCACAATTCTTATTTTGTGGACAAGGCTCTTTAATGCCCAGCTGAAAAGAAGAAAAAGAGAGAAAAGACGAGAAGAAACTTTTCAATGCAGCAAAGAGTAGCGAGGGTCCCTGCATCAGGCAGTATGAGTAATTAACTTGTTGTTCATAGTAATTATGAGTAATTAACGTGTTGTTCATAGTAATACTCACTCTGTGTGTGTGTGTGTGTGTGTGTGTGTGTGTGTGCGTGTGTGTGCGTGTGTGTGTGTGTGTGTGTGTGTGTTTAGAAGCTGCTTCTTCCTTCCCACCACTCTTGACTCCTCATCAGCGGTGAAAGTGGGTCAGCCTCGGTAGCCTCTGCGCTTTATCTGCAGCTCTGCTGTCGTAGCTCCTTCCTGTGTGTGCAGCCATATTTCTGCAGGCCCACGTCACCGATGGATGAACTATGGGATGTATTTGAGAGGGTTATTATGGCCCCTAAGTGACTGATTTTTTTTTTGGACTCTTTATCTTTCGTACTGCACGGCTCTGCTTTCAAGCTCAGAAAAAGCCACAAATCAGATGGGGGGGAATCACCAGATCACCCTTAATACACTTTTTTTACTTTTGCACTATTAGCTCTCCCTAGCTTCCATATGTGTTTTTTCACCTAGACTATGGTCAATTGCAGATAGGAACATTTTAGTCATCTTTGTAAAGCAGAACACAGATTAAATAAGAACGACTGTAACTATTTCACACATCTTTCTATTTACAAATACAATTTTAGCATAAAAACTAGCATAGGCCGCTAAAGTTTTCCCTTTATCACCTGACGCCCCTACAGTACGTGTAACATTCAAGTGCATCTGTCAATGCTAGTTCCTCTGCTGCTCGTTAGGATTTCACTGAAACTGATTCTGTCTTCAGATCTTCCCATCTTCACACATTGGCCATTAGAGGCACTTCATCCACATGATTAACCATTATTGTACTTTTTAATGTGTATTATGTTTCCTAATACAGGAGGTTCCCTTTTAGAAGTGCAGCAATCTGTAAAGAAAACAAACCCTGAGGGTTTTCTCTTCATCTCTTATCTTTATGATTCTGGCAGAATGACTCAATTTTTCTACACTGACCTTCTGAAAAGCAGGAAATGATGGAAATTTTTAGAATGATTCTCAGAAAGTAAAAATATGGAGCCCAAAGTCACAGAAAGCTGGATGTTAACCTGCTAACAGCTAATCTCTGCTGAGAAGGATTGCTGAGATAAGTTGGCATGTGTTTAATGAGTTGGTGTGACAGTAACAGGAGGGAACATCCCACATTCCTCTCATTTCTGCTGACCTCATTCATTTTAGAGAACTTGTCATGTCAGTCGATGAAAACTTGAGCGAAATTCAATTAGACTGTGAACATTAAGTTTGGATTCCGACAGTTGTCCCTACTCTAGCATGGAAGATTCCGACATGAGCATGAGGATTGATGATTTTAATCAGTTGTGTAATGAGTGATTTCCAGGGTTAGGTTAAGGTTAAACAACTTGGTTTATCCTTGAGGGCTGAAAAGCAGCAACATTCAGAATTCAGGTCATGGGAACAAAAGTCAATGTGCTGCTTCACATCTTGCAGGCTGGACGCCGGAACAGCAGCCAGTCAAATGCCTGGAAAGGAGCCTGAATAGAGCCTGGAGGATGAGAGCAGCCAGGCCATCTGCCCGCTGCTGCTCTCAGCAGGGGGTTTCCTGTGCTGAAGGCTGAGGGACTGATACCAGCAGCACGTTCATCTGTTTGGAATGGTCACTTCACTCTAAGAGCTTCTGCAGGGCACATCCAGGGTGCAGGGAGGGGCAGGACAGGAGGGACAGGACGCGAGAGGAGGAGGATAACCACCTGGTGGTGGGTGGGTCTGCACTCGTCGGAGAAGCCTTTGGTGGCCTGGTGGCGGTGGTGAGGAGTAGCCAATAACCTGGACTTTTTATGTTTGCTTGCTAAAGTTCAGGATGCAGAGAATGAGCTGAGTGTTGAGGGTCAGGAGGAGTCCCACGGCGAGGATGCAGGGTTGCAGAGCACAAGTCTGCAACCAGGAGCACGGTTCTGATATCAGGGAGCTCCAGCTACCTGCGGATGGCGCCAATGATGAACCCGTCTCTGCCTCTGCTATGCAAATTAGAGCATGTGGTGCCGTAAATGGGTCAGAGTGGGAACATGTTGTTTTACTACCTTCTCTATGACTTTCATTAGGTGTGTGTGTGTGGGGGGGGGGCTGACTGGGTGCCTCTTGGGGTTTAGGAAGACGGTGGTGTTTCCACAGCTTTGGTGCTGACAGACGTCTGGAGGAAGCTATGAAAGATACAACCTAGCTCACCAGCACACAGGGGGTCTCACCAGGTTTGAGGTTGGATCTGGTTTTCAGGAGAACAGTATCTCAAAATAGCTAATATAATATCAGTCAGGATCTATAAATACTAAACAGAAAAGACAACCAGTAGTGAAGCTGTAACATCAAACACACAGAGACAAAGGGACACAGACGTTACTCAACCCAGCTCCATCCAGGTGAAGAAGCCACGCGATGTTGCTCCTGACTGACCACAGAGGATGGTGCAGAACCCTCCACCAGCCGCAGCCTTTGAAATATGAGGCCAGTTGAATGTGAGATGGAGTTTATTGCCTCCTCCCTTAACATCACGGCTGAAAGCAATTTTCCAGCTTTTGTAAATCAGCACTCAAACACCTCAAGACACGTGTAATTACTGACAATAATTGAGACGCGTTGAGAGAGAGAGTGCTCAGCCTAGATGGGACTGGGGTGCAGAGAGCAGTTGCTGGCCTTATTTGGCAGAATGACAGTGATGCAGAGCTGCAAAGACAACAAGCATGGCAGCTACTTACACGTTCCAGAACATAAAATGAATTGTGACACAACTGGAGGAGCGCAGCGCAAACCCACTGGTCTCATCTGGCCTCGGTATAATTAACTCAGATTTGACAGAAGTGCAATTAATACACAAGCACGTTTGTGCCAGCAGTGTTAATGTCATGCTGCCATGTTTCACTTGACAGGGCTTGTTTTCCCTCCTACCTGCCTCTAATGTGAAAATGTACCAACGTACACTCTCTGATCACAGAATTACAAGTTAGAGTAGCCAATTTGCCTCAAATGCATGTCTCTCCACACAGAGAAAGACCACAGCCTCCAGGGATTCGAACCTAGAACCTTCTGGCTGTGAGGCAACAATGTTAACGGCTGCTGTCCATGTGTGAGGTGTTGCGCTCAAATCGTACTCTCATGTCCAGACCCACAAAACTCAAACTGCCCCAAAAGCTGTGAAGCGGCCTTGAGAAGGCCGTTTACCCCAGGAAAGAGTTTATGATCTTTAGCCTGCTTCTTCAAATCAAATCACACTAAAACTTAGTCATATGGAACTTTTCACACGTTCAAGTAGCACAAAGTGTCTCACAGAGAGTAAAGCCAAAAAGACCCGATGCTGCCCCCACCACACAGACGTACACAAGCACTTTCACACACATATGTAAACGCATAATACACACTCAACACACAGACACCCAGCACCTGCCACTGAAAAGACGCGGCCAGGCACTGAGAGCTGAAATGAGGAAGAAATCCCCTCTGTGGGGGGGGTGGGCAGCTGCACCCAGAGGGGTCCTGATCCATGACCGCAGAGAGGGGCAGAGATCACCTTGACCCAGCAGACAGGAAGCTCCGCTGCAGGGTTCAGAGCCCTTTAGGCACCAAAGCCAGAGCCATCCATGGAACAGCACCCCAGTCACCTGACCAGAGACCACTCCCAGTTGAGCAGGCCCACAACGGAAGCATTGGAAGTAACAACTGACGGAGTAAAATAAGGTAGAACGTGTAAGGCTAAGGGACTAAAGTAGTAAAATAGAATAAAAGGTTTAAAAGGGAGAAACCCAGGGACCAAAACAATAAAATGTGTTAAAACTTGTTTGTTGTACATGTTCCAAAATGTGTAGAAAGCTAATGTACATGTTCAAGTCCTCGAGGAACTACCAGAGCCAACGCTGTCCTAAACCAGTAACGGAGCCGTAGTGGTGTCAGCGGGTTGCAACAGACAGTATAATGCAGTCAGTGTCTGTCCCTCCTGGCAGACCTCTGGAATCATGTGGGACCCCTGAGGGCAGACATGTCATATTGGGGCCAGATCTCGTGGCCCCTTGTACTTTTGACCGTGTGTATGAGAGAATCCTCATTTGATAGTAGTGAGGCTCTGATTGCCTCATCCCCTGGTCTGTGGGACACCTTCTTTTTGTTCAGCTGTCTAATAGAACCCAGTTTTGTCCAGGGAGACCCGTCCCCCAAAGAGTCCAGAGCGGAGCATTTCTAGTCAGAGCTTCATTAACATCACTGTCCACAAAAGGGGATTTCAGTCTTTCCTGTCATACAGCTAGGAAATGATCAAAAGCTTGATTTATTTTAGCAATTGCATTCTATAAATGAAGCTCTTATAGATTTATTCCACACAGATCGGTGTCGTTCCAGTGTTTTCATTCTAGCTAATGAAAACCCCAAACTAAAATACAGATGTTCAATGTGGTATAATGTTGGAGTGCCGAAGGTTCTGACAGCGTGAGCAGCATCGATAGTGGTCGCGGCCCATTTTGCATGAATACCTGCAGCAATGTGGCGCAATAGGGAGGCAATCATTGTGTGCTGCTGCTGAGCTGGAATGGAAGCCCAGGTTGCTCTGATAGCAGCATCCAGTTCTTCTGCATTCTTGGGTTCGGTGTCTCATATCTTATTTTTCACAACATCCCATAATGCATTAAATAGGACTGTGGCTGCATCACCAGGTCAGACGTGTGTGACTGTTTAGGAAACACGGTGTTACTGTGTCATTTTCTACTTTATTTTCTTCTTATTTCTGCCCTGATGGTGGAATTGAAAAGACAAAAAGTGCTGGCCAATGTTCTCTGTTCTGAATGAAATAATAAAAATCATATTTTATTCTGTAGATTTTCTATGGGGTTTAGTTTGTTGGCTTACATTTGGGGATACCATGGTCCTGGTATTGTGGACAGGAGCCAAGTCCTGCTAGAAAATGAAGTCGGCCTCGCCATAAAAATGTTCAGCCAAGGAAAGCGAGAAGTGTTGTAAAATCTCCTGGTAGACGGCTGACCTTGGACCTGATCGACCCACGTGTGTGGTTCTGGATCCTTCTTTGGGTAGAAAGTCATAGATGCACTTTTGGCAGGAAACTGATTCATCACCCCTGACTCATTTTAAGAGATGTGAGCAGAAACAGGAGGGGAAACAGGGTTGAGCTCAGGTTACAGCTGAAACTGTGGGTTGGAACTCCATGTTAGTGTGGGTGTGTTTACTTCAGGTGCCAGATGCCGTGTCTATTTCCAGACCTGTTCTGTAATCACTGCTACCACCACCTCCATGGACTGTGGAAGTGGCCACAGACGTGTTCAGTTCTGGTTTGTCCTACTAAAAATATTCATTTAAGATGTCCAGTGACAGCAGTTCTGTCGCCATTTATACAATCTGATGACTGTCCAGGCCTTGACCATTCCTCTGTCACCTTAGCTGGGTTTGGACTGGTCTCTGGTCACCATGAAAACCGTAGGGTCTCCACACTGTCTGGAGAACTAGATATGAACTCTTTCTTTCATTTGTCAGGGAGAGCCTATGAGTGTGAAGAGGGTGAGCAACCTGAGGATGGGCTGATTCATGAAGGAAGGATTCATGGTGATGTCTGGGGTGACCAGATGTCCTCCCAGTATATACTGGTGCCAGTGGACACTGAGGACCTCGAGAAGAGTAAGATCACCCTTAAGTAAGCTAAGTAAGTCCCCTAAGTCAGCAACCGAGGATTAGGACAGGGACAAACACCCACGGGGAGGTGCCCCAGAGAGAGTTCTTTTCCAGTACTACCCACAAGCTGTGTGGGAATTTGTGTAAAATACAGTCGTGAAGACTGGAAGACTAAAACTGGGATGCTACGATTAGCGCAAAATAGTTGACAAATGTTTGAGATTTCACATCTGAGTCAACAGGATATTGACATAATTCCTGATGCCACTGCGTGAAATATTAGCTGGTCTTGAAGGGCCAAACATACCTGCACAGGTGGGTCGCTGCCTGAAGGTAGAAAAGAGTGAGTGTGTGTGTGTTTGTGTGTGTGTGTGTGTGTGAGGGGGGGGGGGACTCCTGGCCTGATTCTTTGTCCCAAATCAGGTTCTGGTAAGGGCTGCCATGTGCCGACCTGGACAGGAGGCCCCTAAACGATGGCCCAGCAGTTGTTACACCCATATTCAAAGACCTGAGTCCTGATCCCCTTTAGAGTCAGTGCCAATCTGATTGTACAGTCCAAGAAGTGACTGTAAGCCTGACTCTAAGTTCCTGTAGGATGAGGGTCTTGATCATGGGAACACGTGTCAGACCAGGTCGGTCTCCACTAGCTCCACTAGCTTGGCTGAGCCAAAGCACAACGAGGCCCTGCCTTTCCTTCGAGTGCTTCACTGATTAGCTGGGTCCCAACTCTTGTTTGTTCCAGGCATCCTGATATGCCAGAACCCCCTGGATACAACACCGAAGAAATTGTTCAAAGGAGGATCCCTCTCCCTCTCCAAGCACTTAATGTAGCTTCTAATTTGTTTGTTTTACTCCAGTTGCCATGGTGATCATATGGATAGCACAAAGAATGAACCAACTACATAATTAAAAACAATTCTTCACTTTTTTAGTCAGCCACAAACTGACAATAATGACCAGAAACCAATGCTATTTTTAAAAAGGGTTGTGCATGAAGTGCTAAAGAGGAGTTGAGTATTTACTTGGCAAACACACAAGCGTTCTGTTGACAATAAAACTCTACCTGCCACAGGTGCGGAGCGGCTGTTTGGTCAAACATGAGAACAATCAGTGGGGATTATTTGTTTTGTTCCGCTAACTGAGTGGCCTTGCAGAGAGCAGGACAGTGTTTGGTGTGCTAATATTGTGAGTAAGCCTCATCTCCCACCAGGACCACATAAGTGGGTAAACAAACCTAAAATATCTGAGCAGGAGAAACACTTTGGAGAGCCATCACTATATTCATGTGCACGCGCATACGTGTCAGGGCCCGAGCTGGGCAACAATTTAGACCTTCCTTAGACGTCTGTGTGCAGCACCTGTAGAGGCAGAAGAAGGAGACGGTCCCCACAGCTGTAGTTTTTACTGTAAACACAGAGCAGAGCCTGTTGCAGGTTTCTTGCGTTGCTCCATAAAGGCTGCGTTGCACATAAGAAGCAGAACAGATGCCGACATTCCCCAAGTCGTGTCAGGAGCAATCAGACTGACTCGTCTCCCCGCCATGCCTGTCTGCTAACTAAACTTGGATTAGTTCTGATGTGTCTCACCAGCTTCTGCCAGAGTGCTAATGTTACCTGTCAATCATAGTAACCCTCAACTTGTACCTCCGCTAACTGAATTAGCCCCTCTGACTAAACCTGGCTGTGTTTCTCAGTAATACTACTTTATAAAGAAAGTTATTTCCTCATATGAATGAGGGAGGGAGGGGGGGCAGAAAGAGAGAGAGAGAGGCAGAACAGGAAAAGCAGATTGAGAACTAATGCTGTAATCAAAGAGCCTTCAGCCTCTTAATCAGTGCGCTTTGTCTGATGAGGTAGAAGCCTTGTGTTTTTGTGGGGCGCAGCCCTCATTAATCCTCTTCAAAAGAAACAGCTCTCTGGTGGAATCTTTGCCTGCGACGGGAATATTCTCTCATTTGGAGAAAAGAAAAGTAAATGTTGGTTTTTGGGGTTTTCCAATCAGTCAAATCAGACAGAATGTGCATGTGTGAAATGAACCACAGATCCCAACTCTCAATGTTGCTGCACATTGCTGCGACCAAAGGCAGGGAAACCAGTTTCTTCCCAGTATATCTCCGCTATTGCTCTTATTACTCAGATGTCAGTCCTAAATGTGTGTGGGTGCCACAAGATAACAGCCTCACCTGTTCTGAGGTCATTCCAAGCGTTCGGCTGCCCTTTTACCAGCGATCAGAGGCTCTAGTGTCAGACATCACCATCACTTGAATTCTGCCCACCAAACAACAGAAATTTTAAGATTTTTTCACTCCAACAAAGTGATGTCTCCAACATTGGGACCGATTCTTCAGGTTTAAAGAACAGTTGTCCACTGTGATGTGACGAAATAAGCTCTGTAGAATCCAAATCATGATCTGTAAATCAAATTTCAGAAAGTGTTGATTTGTTTCATTTTTAATCCTTTAGTGGCAGTAAGTCTTCTTGGTAAATGGAATGAACCAATCTGTTCTAATTATGACACATTCCCTGGCTAGTTGAATTCATTTTAGTATCCACATTACTCTCAGTGTGAATAATAATATTTAAAATTGGAGCTCAACAGTACACCTGATGGCTGCAAAACACCTGAGCTGTAACAGCGTACGGTCCACGAGGAAGGGCAGAGGGTTGTTAGGACAATTTCTGCTCGAGTGGAGGTCAAGGTGCTGTTTAAGACGACAGAGGAATTCAGTTCAGAATGACACCTCATATGATTAAATGCTCTCAGACATGAAGAGAGACTTCTCTGTGAAAGGAAAGACCCTCAGACCAATAGTTTCCATGGCAATCGTCACTTGTAAACCAACACCCCTTAAATCAAATCTGTCATTTCTGCAGAAATAAGACAATTAGTCCAGGTGCCGCCATCCTCCCAGAGCCCCTCCTCCTCCTCATCATCATCATCATCATCATCATCATCATCATCATCATCATCACCATCATCATCACCAGGCTGCCTTTCTTCATAGTGACCCCACTCATCAGTCCTCAGCACGTGTGTGTGTGTGTGTGTGTGTGTGTGTGTGTGTGTGTGTGTGTGTGTGTGTGTGTGTGTGTGTGTGTGTGCTGGTCGGTTATGTCAGTGTGTTTTGTGTTTTCTGAGCCGGAGCATTAATCCCTGCTACATGAGAGTTGTACAAGGAAAGAATCTGAGCAGAAGAATGAACGATGTTACAGGGAAGACAGGTGAACGGCAGCGGCGGCGGAAGGATTAATGAATAATAATGTCCTGCAGGGCCGTGAACTCAGAGTTTGATTAGAGCAGGACAAATCCATCCCCACCTGCTGGAAGCCTTCTTTGCAAACACAAAAGTCTTATGTCATAATTTATAGGTGTGGAAGGAAAACTCGTCAATCAGCGATCTTCAGTTTCTGAATGTAAATCAAGATCTTTCCGGTGTGGGATATTGAACCCACAGCAAGAAATGTCCACAGGACTGTTGTTCTCTTTCTTGGGTATGGCTCTAACTTAACTTCAGATTTCCTCCTGAGTGTGTGTGTGTGTGTATGGGGGGGGGGGGGGGGGGGGGGGGGGGTGTCTATGTTACTCATGACAGGCAGCTAGAAGTAATGACATCAGGCGGCAGGACACTTCAGGAAATTCAAATGTGTGTTTTAGAAGTTCGTGGCATAAATCAGACCAGGTAAGCTAACAAGTCCAAAGAGTCACCCAGGATCAGGTCGGACATCCACAAGCAATATAATCCACAACCAAGACCTGGGGGGGGGGGGGGGGGGGGGGGGGGTAGGGGCAGGGTCAGTAGATTCAGGTGAGACGCGTGAGGCTCATCAGGGCTCAGACACATAGATCCGCCATAAAACACAATAGTTTCACTCTGGCTTATTTCATATGTGGCAAACGTCAAGATTGGGCATCACTTCTGTGAAAATGTGCAAGACAATAGTGATTTGGACTCATGTCCATAAAGTGAAATCACCTCGTGACTTTTTGGTCATTAGTATTTTTGAGGTGGAGAGCATCTGTCGCTGGAGAGCATCTTTGTTTGGCAAAACCCAACAAACAACAAGAGCCGTGGAGACATCGGAACAGGCCGAGGACTTTGACGTCCAAACCAGGAGCTGCTTCTTTTAACCATTGGCCAGCATGGAAAATCATGATGTTTTCACAGTGAAACAAGCAGCTGCTCATCTGGTTGGTAAAAGGAAGCTAAAGGACAAATCCCCCGAGACTGGACCGTCATGCAGACACCAGGCTGAACGGAAACCAGAAGATTAGATCGTCTTATTGTGCATCAGGACACAAGTTCACTACTCCCAATGACTGCCTATTAACCTAATTACCAGCTAATGCTGAAGAGACCAATTTAATGAGTGTGCCTTTTATGTTCACTCCTATTTGTCCCCATTCTGTGGGATTAGAGGGCATGTAATTGCACCCTTTTTGATGAGGTTTCACAATTTTTGAACGATGCTAAATGAATGAAGTACCCAGAAAAGACAAGAGTATTCCATTTTTATGCACCTGGTCACCTGTGGGGATTCTCCAGAGACATCGATTAGCAGGAGATGGAATGACAGTCGACTCCTCCAGGGAGTGTCAGGAGAAAACCCAATAAGACACCAACGGTGGTGCTTGTTGCCCCTGAACACATCGATATGTCATTAACCAATGACAGCACCTCAGGCTGCTCCATCAAGTGTTTGCACTGGGATTTGGGTGTTAATAGTGGAGGCAGTACGAGTGTCAGGGTGAGTTCCTGTATACTAAACACATAGCTGGGCGCCAGCATGCATTTCTGGAGTGTCACACTGGATGAGGAACGCAGTGTGAAAACAATTAGCTGTCAAAACTGTCAGGAAAAACTCCACACTGTATTAATCTTCAGTAACGGTGCAAATATGAGGCCTCTGGGAGGAGAAAAAAGGTCCTCTGCTCAAAAGGATTTCACTCTGGGCAAAAATGTCAGGGTGTGAAAGGGCCCCCGAACATGCTGTATGGACTCAGCACTGTACAAAGATTACATTTGTGTTAAGGAAGAGTATAGATTAGTTAATATTGCTGAAGGGGAACCCTAATCTGGGCTGTAGATGAGGCCGATAATAGAGTCAGAGATGTTTCTGTGGAGATAAAGGACCACTCAGCTGGCACGGTTGGTGCTGATGACTGATCTTTGCTTCACATACTGCCTCACTACACCAACATCAGACCAACACCAGTCCAACACCAGATCATCACCAGACCAACAACAGACCACCACTGGACCAACACCAGATCATAACCAGACCAACACTGGACCAACACCAGTCCAACACCAGATCATAACCAAACCAACACCAGACCAACACTGGACCAACACCAGTCCAACACCAGATCATAACCAGACCAACACCAGACCAACACCGGACCAACACTGGACCAACACCGCACCGTTCCATCACTGAGGACTACCTGTAAATATGGACCCATTAAATGATGAAAAGATCAGAGGCAAATTTTATCTTCATTTGTGTTTGAAATTGCAGCTGCATCTAAAGAGGACCTCTGACCTCATAGTACCAGGTCCAAATGCTGGGACAGTCCATGTTAATCATCTGGGGGACCTGGGCCGAGCTGGGACCTGTTTGACCCTTGGATTAGTTCTGATAGGACTAGTGAGCCTGCCAGAGGAGGAATGATTAGACTTGGTGTGTTTGGTGTTTAGCTCCTCAGCACCACATCGAGGTACGCACTTCAGCCATTTTGTGCAGGAAGACTCTGACAGTATAATTAACCACATCCTCTAGTTCCACAAATAAACACTCATTACTCACATCGGCAAGTACGACTGCTGCCAACATTTGCAAATGAAGACAAACTGTATTTTATGTGAAATGATATGGAAATGAAGTGTGACCACTCACGTGGCATCACAGCAGCCTGGAACTAATTAAATAATGTCTGGCAAAACAAGCTGCTTCCGTCAGTGCAGATCAGTGATTGTGGACTCCTCTCATATCCTGCCAGGCTACTCACAGCCTCTTGGATTTCCCCTGTGCAGAAGGGGGGAAACGCAAGATCTTTCACCGATCTTCGGATTGACTCGGCATCATACATGAGATGTTCCTCACCACCAACGAGGACCATCTGTCTGAGGAGCCACAACAACCACATGGATCCATATGTAAGTAGGCCTGATCCAGAACATCCATCTTCATCCAGCTGCAGCGGCACATTTTCTCACATCATCAGTCCACAACCAAAAGAGGTGAAAAACAAAGGTTGTTTTTTTTTTTAAATTCTCCTCCCTCCTCACACCGGGAACTCATCAATCACCTCATTTGCAAGGGTGAAAGGTGAAATTTTAAGCTGCTCATTGAGCAAATAGATCGGATTTTCTCTGCTAATACCAGTCACACTGCTGATAACGGAGCTGTGCATCTGCTCTCGCAACCGCTCCTCTGGGAAACTACCTGTAGATCTGTATCGAGAAGAGAAAGAACACATTTGGCATCAGAGCCCAGAAGATAAGATTCTGCAGCTTTCATCTGAAGCATATCTGGGGTAAAGAATGAGGCTTATGCAGTTGAAGAACGTCGACTCTCTTTACTCCAGCATCCAGAGCTCTATTCAGCCCTGACCTCAGCAGCATGTTGCCCCCTCGCAACCACGATGAAGAAGCTCTTGTTGGGCTAATTGGAACATCAATGAAAGTGAAAAGCTTTCTTTTTTTTACCCTTCATGACAATGAGCATCCAGAGAGCTGTAGGACGCCTTTCATGCCAACTCTAACTTTTCTTTAGCTGCTATAGTGAAGTGGTTTTTCCCAAATGGTCTCCATCGTTTTAAGAGTCCAGATGGAGTCAGTGAACGCATCTCTGTTGCCGTTGTGTGCATTACCAAGTCTAAGAAAAGCACAGAAGTTTGGAGTTTAGGTCCAGGTCACCAACTCTGAAGCATTGTTTTGAAGATAACAGTTATGATTGTTGACCACTTCATTTTTTATAAGCCTAATGGACGCCAGCGAGCCCTTTCTTCCTCCTCAGTGTTGCCATCTCTGCTTCCTGCCTTATTCATAAGCCTGTGATGCTCTTATAAATATCCATTGTCTTTTCTGAAGCGTGCCAACAACAAGCAGGGATACGCTGCGATTGTTGCCTCAAAAGGAATTCTGCTTTTTTAACTTTTAGACTTCCTGTAGAAACACACACCCACACCACTCAAATGGCTTTCAATCTGGGCTGACCATGTAAAACACTTCAGCCTCACAGGGGGCTGCTTACTCATATAGCTACATCTATATTTATCCCTATATCTATATCTATAGCTTTATCTACATCTATATCTACAGCTCTATCTATATCTATATGTAGATCTATAGCTAGAGCTCTAGGTCTATCTATATCTACAGCTAGATCTATATCTACAGCTCTATCAACCCCTCTTCTTACTGGTCTTGCCATCTTTCTTTTAACCTTTGCTGTTTTCAGGGATGGTAACCAACCATTATGTGTCAGCAGCAGCGCAACACCAAGAAAAACAACAAGAGCTTTATCACATTTCAGCACCTGAAGCTCTTGAGGACATTCCACAGTGGCACTTTCGGTAAAACATGCTCATTTATATCCTCTTCCTTTGTGTCAGGAGAAAGTAATGATAGGGCTGCATCCACATGAAGGACATACTAATTCTGTGTGGTGGTGATGTGGAGATGGCAGCCCTGATTGAGCTGTCCACCAGGAATGGCGGGAGGCTGGACCCACTGTCACAGCAGCGCAGATTAATGGGAAATCATGAGACGCCACTGTGAGCCCATGAAAGACATAATGAGAGCTTTTGGATAGAGGTACGCTCCTCAGGAAGTCTCAGGAGTCAATTAGCTGTTCAAAACCAGCTGCCACTGGCGAGCTGATCAACACTTTGCTCATGATGTCTCCATCTTCTCTGAGCCAGTCTCTAACAGGACTCTGGTCTTGGCCACAACTGAGGGAGGGGGTGACTAGTCCAACATGGAACATCCATCAACAGTCTGGAAATGACTAGAAAAGAGTTTCCAGACAATCAGAGCGAGTCTTGATCTGTTTCTGCAAGGCCTCAGTCATGAATCACCTTGTCGTTTGTCTGAAACCAGACAAGCAGAGCGAGCGAGTGCACGGACACAAAAATAACACCCTTCAGGAGAGGAGGAATCTTCTCACATAAAGATGGAGGGAAAGAGGCAGAGAGGAAGTGTGTTTCTATACGCTGAGCGTAACTAGTCTGCTTGATGAGGAGGAGGAGAGGAGAGGAGAGGAGAGGAGAGGAGAGGAGAGGAGAGGAGAGGAGAGGAGAGGAAACCATGACCCAGTGGGGTGACAGAGGCCTGTCAGGTGATCATGTTTCTGGACCCCGGCAGCCTTGGCCTATAGCAGCATAGCTAAGATGTGACCTAATGATTAGACGACCCCCTAAGTATGATCATTTGTCTGTCTATGATAGTAACTGGAACTACAGAATTAGTAACAATAAGCTTTTTCAAAGAGGTAGGTTTTAAGCCTAATCTTAAAAGTAGCTATGGAGTCAGCCTCCCGTACCTGGACAGGGAGCTGGTTCCATAGCAGGGGGGCCTAATTAAAAATTATTCTAAATTTAACGGGCAGCCAATGAAGAAATGCCAGTACAGGAGTAATGTGATCTCTTTTGTCAGTACCTGTCAGAACTCTGGCTGCAGCATTTTGGATCAACTGGAGGCTTCTTAAAGAGTTGTTTGGACACCCTGATAATAAAGAATTACAATAGTCCAGCCTGGAAGTAACAAATGCATGAATTAACTTTTCAGTATCATGCCGCGTCAGTAGCTTCCTGATCTTTGTGATGCTCCTCAGGTGAAAAAAGGCACTTCTAGAGACTAATTTAATGTGTGAGTTGAAGGAGAGATTTTGGTCAAAAGTCACTTCAAGATTCCTCACAGAGAGACTAGATGTTAATGAGATGTGTGATGGCACATCAATGCCAACTATTTAACTTCAAATCCCACTTGGAAAAAACACAGTGGAAAAACTTAAATTCACCTTTAAGTTCTCGTTTCCATTCAGCCATAAACCTCTCAACCTCTTCAAAGCTGGAGTTCCATGGAAAAGGGAACTTCATAGACTCAAGGTCAGAGATCAACCTGATGTTCATCAACTTTGTTAAAGTGAGCAGCTCTGTTCTGAAACAGTAACAAAAAGATTGAGGCTCCAGCGAGGGTTCAGCACCTGATCCTGAATCCTATCAGTCCTGCTTCTGCCTGCCAGGTCCTTAAGACCGTGAGCCCAGAACTACTCAAGCAGAGCTCCTTCAGACTGCTGGACCTGGACTCTGTAGTTCAGCCGCTGCCACTGCCAGAAGAACCTTTCTGTTGAATCACCTCACAGATTTCAGGATGAATGGATAGACTTCATTACTAATATATCTTTGTATCCTGGAGCAAATTTAGGACCTTTTGTTGGTATTTTCTGTCCTTTTCCATGAGAATCTCAGATAAAAGCAGCTGCTGCCAGATGAAACTATAAAACAATGAAGTCTTTGACCATTTGCAGTCGCCGTGTTTGCATCGGGCCTTTTTGGTCAAACCTGAACCAACAAATATGGAGAAAGTATTTCCAGGTGGAGTAAGGCCGCTCCTGATCCCAATGCTAAGCATTAGCTTCATGATAAATAATTCAGAATTACACAAGACACTCAGTCCTGTGATTACTGAACCGGGGGGGCATAGAGAGGAACAGCTATTCAGTTTTTGCGTATTGTTCAACACAAAATGGAAATATGTAACTTCTCACCGTGCAGGTGGATGAAAGGCTGGGGTCAAGTCTTCCTGCCTGTCCTGGAGGATTTGTTGTTCTGAGCCAGAGTTGGTCTCCGTTGTCTCTCGGGCCCAACGGTTCTCTCTCCTCTGTCTTTAGATAGAAGCTGATAAAAATAGCTGCCTTTACTCAGGACAGAGTGGTTTCTCTCCAACAATAACACCATTCTCAGCCACAACGTGTCTCATTCTGGATTTGGAAAATGGACACAGAAGACTTTCAGCACAGAACACCAAAGTTTTAGTCACCTTTAAAGCTTTTCTCACTGACAGGACCACTTAAATACACACCTTCAGCCAGGGCTTCACAAGAGTGGGATGGTTAATACAACATATCCATCCATCCAACCATCCATCCTGATAACATGAATGTTATTGGAGCACCTGTTCATTTGAATTTTAAGAGACCTTTGAGTTGATCTGATTGTTTTGATGTTTTGATTTGTGTTTTTATTTGAGATGAAACAAGGAAGTCTTGACAGTATTAATCTGGTGATGTGAAATCAAAGCTGAAACACCATGGCTGCCTCACGTTGGACCTACAGAATTTGACTGCCTGCAGGTTGATGGTGTGGCCAGTAACACCTCCAATCATCAGCCTTCCTCCCTGAGAAGGACGCAGCCTTGTGAGGGGGGTTGAGTTCAGTATGGCATCAGGCCCTTTTCACTGCTGTTGGACCAGATCTGCCTAAGGAGGAAACACTCGTATGGCTGCTGGCGGAGGCTTGTCAAGCTATGCAACATCCAGAATAAAGGGCAGCCTTGTAAATGCAACAGCCTGGCATCTTGATGCTGTGCTGCTTTAACATTAGCTCTGGTCCTGCTTGGTTCTGAACTGCGGGATTCCTCGGCGCTGGCTAGAGCTGCTCTTATTATTTTACCCCTGAAAAAGAAGCCTGAAGCTTTGGTTCATCTTTGTTTTTGTCCGGTTAGTGATGTTACGGAACGGTTAAGGAGTCCAGGACCCAGACGCAGAGTGCAAACAAAAGGTTCTTTATTAACAAAGTATCCAAGGCGATCGAACAAAGTAACAACAAAACTCAGAGAAAGTAACAACTGAAAGGGCAAATGAAAAATCACCATCAAAAAAGGGAAAAACCGACTGGAAAAGAAACAACAGAAAAAAGTGACGAAGCACTGAACAAACTCACTCGGCGAATGAATAAACGATGCAAAAGGCTAGTAACCACGGGGAGCTGGAGCTTGGTTCAAAAGACACGAACAACAATCCGGTACCTGCTGCTAGGAGCGGCGGCCTTAAGTAGGTGCTCGTTAATGCGTAACAAGCTGCAGGTGCGCAGGAGGCGCCTCTTCTTTAGAGATCGTCCTGCCCCCGGATGCCGTCCAGAAACCGAACCACGACAAGTGACCAGAAACGCTCAAACTGGTCAAATCTGGCAACGACCTCCTGACACTTCCAGTGATCTGGCTACTGAGCCTAGTTCTGGAATAAAACCTTGTCAAGGAGCATCTTGGATATGGACTTTTTTCATGGAATTTTGTTAAACAGCCACTTTGGTATTAATAACTTCATTGTAGGCCTACGTGAAATGGTCGACCCCAGTTTATGACGAAAATAACCCAACAAAAACAACGTGTTGTAGATATTATGAGAAAAACTATCAAACAACAGTGGCATTATGGTCTGGCAGGGCAGGACAGGGGTGTGGTGAGCAAAATTCCCCAAACGAGGAGAATCTTTGCTGTTTCCTGTCTCTGTCCAAGGTCTTCCTCTGGTTGCCAATATTCCAAAGCACACATTTGAAATATACTTTAAATAATAAAAGAAAAGCTTTAAATGTGATTTCCCTGCCTCCTTCAGTGGCAACTGGAAATTTGCCCCCAGCCTCCCACAGCCCTGATTGGGCAGGAAATGAGGTTAATTGGCTGAGGTCCAATAAGTCAGCATCCATGACTGAAATACTAAAGGTGCAGCCCAGGTTTCAGGGGTTTCTGTCACCTAGACACCTGCATACAGTAGTGGGGCGCCTCTGTATCTGCAACCACCAGGTGTTTCTCTTTCTTAACATCTATTTATCAGTGAACAGAACAACAGAACAACATTTCAAATGTCATGTGCCTGAAGTAAATTCTGAATATGTCGAAATGCAAAAGTAGCGAGGGACCCGCCGGTGAAGACAAGGCCAGAGGTCAAGTCTAAAGGATTTGAGTTGTTTTCAGGCCAGTCATTCCATTTTAGAAATCTTTGATGTCCAGCGTTTGATTTAAAAATACTGTCATTAATACATGAACAACTTCAAATGTTGCCTGACACCAAACACTGGACCATCATCTCTCAAGATGCAACTCAAGAAGATCTTAGTTTAACATCAGATCCAGGAGATTCTAATCAAATCTGTACAGAGTCCATGAAAGTTGTCCTTGTTGTCTCCATAGCCAATTAGCAGCTCTTGGAGGTCTGGAGGCCTCAGCTAGACTCTTGGAAGAAACTGGAGGTGTTTCTCTTCCCATCTGAGAGATTCTTTGGTTCTTACTAGCTTGGTGGGAGTTGGGACCCCTCATGGGCGTCCTCAGGGTTCTATGGACCTTGACCAGCTGACCACCATCAGCGTTTAGTTACAGCTGCCCAACGAGAGCTCTGTGCTCCAGTAGGACAATGAGGAGTCTCATCCTGGAACTGGAGAAACATCTCTGACAACAGGTGTCAGCGGTCTTGCTGACTCTTCATCAACTGTGTGTTATGCCTGTGTTACTGTCAGACTACACACACACTATACACTCCAGTAGCTCGATTTACATTGAGGTTCCTTCATTGGTAGAGAAAAACCAACATTTACTTGTTATATTAGAGAAGGTACAAAAAGCACAGCCAGCAAGGCAAAAACATTCAAATTCAATTAGAGCTGCACCGACGTTAAACAACCTCGGTGCAGTCTGTGCTGGTTAACCGAGCACCGCTGAGAGGAAGTCTGCGGTCCTCTTCCCCTCTGCTGTACCTTTGACATGTCTCCTTGAGATAAATGGACAGCACAGCTTGAAGGACAGAGTAAATGGTGTGCTGTTCTCAGTGGACAGCAGGCATGAGACGCTGGGAAGCAGCACGCTGACAGAGCTGTCAGCTTCATCGCTCCTCATCTTCCTTTCTTCCTCTGCAGGCCCCAGGTGGACTAGCGATGCACTCCTTCTTAAATCCTGGTGCAATAAGCCGTCAGACATGTTTCTCTGTCTCTATTCAGGAGGAATAGTCAAGACTGAGGGGAGAGCGTTCGAATCCGAGGGTTTTTCTCAAACAAACTTCAACACTATCTGTTGAATTTGGTCCTTAATTCAAATTCAAGTCTCATCTTTGTTTAAAACAGTCAAGCACAAAAGAACGAGCTCCTTTGTATGAGACAAATCCATGTGTAATCACTGACTGGGAGGCTTGTTTTCTTCCACAAAGCTGTATTTAGTCAGAAGGCTGCAGCAGAGTTCTGCTAAACAATCCAGATAAAGCTGCTGGGTCATTGTTCCTTTATCCATTCAGTCCAAATCCGCCATCCTGCCACCGTCCTGGATCACACAGTCTTGGATCTACTGAACCAACCACATTAAAACACAGGCTGGATCCTGCTGTGACCGGCGGGCCAGGACCCAAATACAGAACATCAAAACCTCTCATGCTGCTGTGCTGCTGCTGCTGTGCTGTTGCTGCTGCTGCTGCTGCTGCTGTGCTGCTGCTGCTGCTGTTGCTGCTGCTGCTGCTGCTGCTGCTGCTGTGCTGCTGCTGTTGCTGCTGCTGTTGCTGCTGCTGCTGTGCTGTTGCTGCCGCCGCTGCTGCTGCTGTGCTGCTGCTGCTGCTGTTGCTGCTGCTGTTGCTGCTGCTGTGCTGCTGCTGCTGCTGCTGCTGTTGCTGCTTCTGCTGCTGTTGTTGCTGCTGCTGCTGCTGCTGTTGCTGCTTCTGCTGCTGTTGCTGCTGCTGTTGTTGCTGCTGCTGCTGCTGCTGTCGCTGCTGTTGCTGCTGCTGTTGTTGCTGCTGCTGCTGTTGTAGCTGCTGCTGCTGCTGCTGTTGCTGCTGCTGCTGCTGCTGCTGTTGCTGCTGCTGTTGCTGCTTCTGCTGCTGTTGTTGCTACTGCTGCTGCTGCTGTTGCTGCTTCTGCTGCTGTTGCTGCTGCTGTTGTTGCTGCTGCTGCTGTCGCTGCTGTTGCTGCTGCTGTTGTTGCTGCTGCTGCTGCTGCTGTTGTAGCTGCTGCTGCTGCTGCTGTTGCTGCTGCTGCTGCTGTTGCTGCTGTTGCTGCTGCTGCTGCTCTGCTGTTGCTGCTGCTGCTCTGCTGCTGTTGCTGCTGAGGCTGCTGCTGCTCCGCTGCTGTTGCTGCTGAGGCTGCTGCTGCTGCTGCTGCTGTTGTTGCTGCTGCTGCTGTTGCTGCTGCTGCTGTTGCTGCTGCTGTTGCTGTTGCTGCTGCTGTTGCTGCTGCTGTTGCTGCTGCTGCTGCTGCTGCTGCTGTTGCTGTTGCTGCTGCTACTGTTGCTGCTGCTGTTGCTGCTGCTGTTGCTGCTGCTGTTGCTGCTGCTGTTGCTGCTGTTGCTGCTGCTGCTGCTGCTGTTGCTGCTGCTGCTGCTGCTGCTGCTGCTGCTGCTGCTGCTGCTGCTGCTGCTGCTGTTGCTGCTGCTGCTGCACATATATAACATATCATCATGTCTCAACTTTACATCTTCCAGGCCTGTTTGGTTTGTCTTTCTTCACTAAGCAACATTTCCACACAGTTGTGCTCTAATTCTACAATTCAGATGATGGACTGACAGATTACTGGTACTCCACAAAAGCAGGACTCCAAGAAACCGTTTGTGTTTCAAACAAACACAGTTTTCTTGCTTCAGTACACACTAGTTAGTCCATACAGGCGACCAAATCCATTGGTGAAGCAACAGTAGCAGGCAGCAAACAAGCAAATAGTCCAAAAACTGGAATCTAAATCGACAGGAGTAAGTTGACTGCTGGAACGTTTTGTGATTTGACTGTGGCTCTAACTTATCAAGTGTAGAACAAAAGTAAAAGTAGTCACTCACAATGAGGAGAAAGATAAATAAAATAATAAGAATACAGTTCAGTGTGTAACAATGTTACTGGAAACATAGCTAACTGTGACATCACTCACAGTCTTTGGTTTTAGCAGTGCTAGCTAGGTTAGCTATTATGGTCAGTGGTTCTCACATTAGGATCTGTGTTACAACAACAGTTGGGGGAAAACAAACACTTTTCTTCAGTGTGTACGGATCAAATCTGATTTGTTTTTCTCTATTTTTCAGGTAAGCTGATAGGTGCAGGCTCACCCAACAGGTTTGAATACTCACTTTCTATCATTTGCCATTAACATTCTCCAATTTCTGCCCCCATCAGAATTTCAAAGCTCGTCAAAATTGCATGACTGCAAACAACCTATTCATGATGGGACGTGACTAATGTTGAAGCTAGCCTCTGGCCCCTCCCCTTTACCAGCTTGAAATGTAATTGATGCAGAACCCCAATCCTGCTCTGTGATTGGCTGGGGCACTTTGCTGTGTTTGGGGAGGGGTAGATTAAGAACAGTTTGGTTCTGGGAGCTTTTATGGACAGTAGGAGGCGACAGTGAGCAGAGTTGTTCCCTGTCCTCTCCTGAAACAAGCAGCTAATATTTTGTGAGGAAAGATCGAATGATGCTGATTCTTTTTACATGGACCAAAATAATGCTGACTATCAGAGCTAAAGCTAATAAAAGTTGTGTGTATGTGGTATCAGTTCAGGGACTTTTTGACTGTGTGCACAGATAATTTCAGTTTGAATAAATAAGTATGAAGGAACTTTGTGAAAGCAGAGGAAACATAACATGGCTGAGGATACAATGAGCAGTGGGGAGAAATTATTATATTGTTAATATAGGACATTAATGCACTTAACAAAATTACTCTTTAATCATTTAAGAAAACAAAACAGAACGTCTGTCCAAGTGTTCAGCATTGGGGGGTCTGTTCACCTGGGGTACAGACTGCCTGAAAATCCTGAATGACCAGGTTCTTCCATCAGTGGAGCTCTTCTTCCCCGATGATGTGGGCATATTCCAAGATGGCAATTCCAGGATTCCTGGGGCTCAGATAGTGAGAGTGGTTGAAGGATGATGGGACATCAATCCATACACGGATGAGCCACCAGAGTCCAGACCTCAATCCCCCGTGAAAACCTCAGTGGTCCGACTCTCCCATCATCACTACAAGATCTAGATGGAAATAAACCTGTTACATTCCAGAAGCTTATGGGAACAATGTTGGGGGGAGCGTATCCTGATCAGCGCTGAAGGGGGTCCAAGCACACATCTGAGCCAGGTGAGCATCTCTGTGTCTGTCTAACATCTAAATGCTTATAGCACCAATTTGGTTGTTTTTGTCCACGGAGGGGAAGCTGCTTTTGTGCCCCCCACGGTGCGCAATGTCATCATTTTTCTCACATTCCTACTGAAATAGGATTCAATATCCTAACTGTGATTAAGAGCAAAGGCTGGCTGGCTGAAGGTGAGATGAATTATGTATTCTCCCTTTCTTGGGTGTGAGTGAAGGTGTTATGTTGTAGAGCGCGGCATTAATGCAAACACGCATGTATAATCTGTAAGTATTAAAGTTAGGCCCAAAGGTTCCACATCACACATCCTGTCCTGCTGATACAGGTAACAGCTGAGCACAAGTCAGTCAACGTGTCCTAGCAGATTGATTTCATGGCTGCAGCCTTTATTCAACTCACACACACATTTAAAAGCCACAACCTGATGACAAAGTGGCGCGCGTCATTAGGCTGACAACGTTCTCCATAGACTCCTTTCATCCATATTTCAAATCCCAACGCTCTCAACACATCCTTTGACATTTCTGCAACCATTTAGCTGATTCCTGTTATGCATTTATTCAGCAATGCATCCATTTAACTGCTCATGAATACAAATGTGAGGACTGACCCGTCATATCAGACTTTAGGAGGAGATGGGTCATTTTTTGCCACTGAGGTTGATGCAGAACTGCCTCATGCATAAACATCAGAGCAGCCAGGCGCTGGCGTGCTGTTAAAGAGACAGACGCCTCCCTTCTCTGACAACACACCTGTAGAGTTTTAAACCAGAACAGCTTCTGACATTCAAACTGCTGGAGCTTCTAACACTCTGTGTCAGAACCTCTGTTCTTCTTCTGGTGATAAAGAGAAACAGGGATTAGCTGATAGCTGATGGTTGTTTAGGGACACGCTCAGATGAGGGTGTCTTTAACAAGCAGATGCATCCAGGTGCCGGCAACATCACACTTTTGGTGATGACGGAAGGTCCAACAAGTCTGACAAAAGGGAAACAGCTTGTTATCAGGATGATGCTTGTCAGCGACCAAAGTTCATCATCACTGTAAAGGAGTCCAGCAGCCAGGCTCCAAAACAAGCACGAAGGACTCAAGAGCCAGCAAATTAGCTATTCAATCTGGGTGGGGCAATTGGGGCAGAACAGGCAGACCAAAACAGGCAGGCTAAAACATCCAGGCAAGAAGTCAAAGGTACAAGTTTCACTGGGCCACTTTGAAGCCCAAGCTGCATTTGTGACCTTCCAGGCTGGAGCTCAGGGAAACGTCCTGGGAAAGGTTTATGCCGACGTCATACCTTCAGGGTCTGTGCACCCTGCCATGAACCTGTCTGGGGTTTATTCCTGCCTTGACCCATTCTAGCAGACATCATGCCCTGATTAGGAATAAGCAAGTTTACCAAAATGTGTTTTACAGATGCATGAGATCCATCCAAGTATTAAAATACCCTCTTCCAAACATCTTGCGGACTGAAGCTGAGCAAGTTATTCTGTGAGATTGTGTGACACCACAGCCTCGTTCACACAAGACTTGCACAAGGCTTTTGTCCCATTTTGACGTCATGATTGGAACAGCTGGCCCCACCCGTCAGTTACAGATGATTCCAAACGCAGCTGCTGGAGTTCTTTCATCCAAAAGAAAGTATACCGGATCACTCCGGTGGTCAGGACCCCACACTGGCTGCCTGTGTCTCAGCGAACAGAGGCAAACACGGAGGCCTGAATGGTTCAGGCCCTGGACACATTCCTGATCTACTACTTCACATCCTCATCACTCAGCTCATCAAGCCTCTAGCCAAAGTTAGAAAGATTCAGGCTGCAACCTCCGTTGGCCAATGTACGATTAGGATTTCATTTCACTTTTTTTTAGTTAATTAACTTTTGATTTTAACGTTTTAAATCTGTTGTGTCAGTAACTGTTTAGCTGTTTTAATTTTGCATGTGTGTTTTGTGTCCCTGCTGTGAAGCACATTGCTGCTGACATCTACTCTATAAATAAACTTGCTTTGGCTTTTTAGTCCCTAAAACTGCACTTGGAATGCAGGGGTGCCAGATTCTTCCTCTGTTGCATGTTTTCTCAGATGATCATTAACTGTCTTAAATGGGAACACACGTGATGGTACCAGTATGGGACGCATGGTGTGTGCTTTTAGCCCCTCTGAATTCACATTCCTCACTCAGATACAGGACTCCAAGGACTAAGGTGATCGCTACGTGGAGCTCTGTGTCTGTCTGTGCAGCTTCCATTCCCAATATTGAAGATGGGCTGTGGGTCCCAACAAATTCAGACATGGTCTTCACGTCATTTCCAGCAGGCCAACTGTGATGCAGAAGACAACTTGTGTTTGTGCTGGGAGGTTGTCCTGAGGTCTGGGCCACCCTGGGCCACCCTGTGTCATCCTGGGCCACCCTGGGTCATCCTGGGCCACTCTCGGCCACCCTGGGCCACTCTGGGCCACCCTGGGCACCCACATGGGTTTTCTTTTCTACAGTACACTACAGCAGGTTAGCACTTGGTGCGTCCTTTGTAATCAGACCTTTTCTTTGTTCTTCTCTTGTTCCCTACTCAGGTTGGTACAGCCTTCACCATTATTGTGTCTCTGTAGCTGACTGTCAAAGCCTGTACCACCCTCCAGACCTCCTGGCATCCCTGGTAGCTGCATATGTTTTGCTTGTTTCACTTCATATGATAATTGGTGCCTGACTACTGTCACCAATCAAGCACAGCACAGAACCTCGTAGACGCAGAGCACCATGGTAACCGGTGACTGATCTCCCCCCCTTTGACATTGCAGTCTGTAAAGTAAGGACTCTATGCAAAGATTCTTTATTAATATCAGACATTAAGTCGGTGCTGACATTGCTTCTGACTTTCCGCTCAACTCCCAGTGCCTGGAGGAAGGTAACGTTCCTGCAGATGAACATTTGAGAAGAGGTCATCTAACCAATGAGAAACTCCCAGCCTGACAGGCATCGGGTTGTGTCTTATGCAAACCTTTCATGATTCCTAAAAGCCATGGGAGACAAACTACAAAAGCTCCTCACTATTTTACTTGTAAACCCCCGTGCACTAACCACACCATCCGTGTGATTAGTGCACGGGGGTTTACTGGCTCTCAACCGGAAGACCACCACGTCATTATCGCTGGAGCAGAAATGTCGTCTCCTTCACTCCCTCTTCAGCCTCCAAACTGCCTAATAAGTGACAGACGCCTGATAGTCATGAATATTCTGTGCACTGGCAGGTCTGACGCTGCATATGCAGCTTTGATCTTCACTTTAAAAGAAATGTGCGTGAGGCACATCCAGCCGGTTGTTTTAAAGCAACTATGAAGTCATCAGACCCTAAAATCAGCAATTTAAAACGTGTCGAGAAAGCAAGATTATCGACCGCAAGAGATTCTGACAAATTAAGAACAACTAATTAGAAATGTGTTGTTATTGTTTTCATTGTGCACCGTGAACCATGCACGGGCACAGATGAGCGTGGTCACTGCTAAACTGGTCACACATAAAAATAGAGCGATGTAAAATGTTGTCGCATTGAGTTTCAAGCCACGATTATTTATTTAATCTTGTATCTGCATTTTTGCTTACAATACCAGTAAAAATAGAATGTGTCAACACATCTTCTGAGTGATGTCCCGGCCTCGGGACTGTTGCACCTGTTTCTGTGTCCCACAGCACCACTGATGACTGGCTTCATTTTTCACTGTTTGTTTTCATTTGTCCTCTTTCCAGAGTCCACTCCCGGAGTCCATGAAGCCAAGAACTGTTCTTCTGAAATCTACAGTAAATCAGCACTCTTTAGCATGGGGCTTCATCTGTTAAATGGAACTCTTGAGGACAGTCTGAAGGACTGATGAACATGGACAAAAACCTGAATGAACCAGTGAGACTGATGGTCATTATCACTATTGTTTATCTCTACTGTATTGAGACAGACAGACACACAGACACACAGACACACAGACACACAGACACACAAGACAGTAAAACAGACAACTGCAAAGGGGAAACTGTGTAATTAGCTTTGTCAAGCATTGCCATCAGTGGTAGAGGTGGTGTGTTATTTAGTTCATGTAAAGTCTTGACTGTATACTGTAACCTGTTTAGGTATGTAATTCCTGCTTGACTAATAAATATCTTGATGCCATGTTATATATATATATATATATACAGTATATATTTTTTTTTTTTTTTTTTTTTGCTATAAAGTCAAAATTCATGGGTGTCCTGAAATCCTGTCCTCTTACAAAAGCCCTCCTGTTATGTAACAGTCTAAGCTGACATGTAGAAGGATAAGCCATTCAGATTCCATTTCAGAGCTCTTTTCACTAGACTGGAACTAAATCAAATGAAAATGAAAGTGAAGATATTCAGCACAGGTTTCCGATGTGGCAGTATCAGCGTGAAAGAAAGCAAAGCAAATGTTTGCGCATGAGTTCCTCAGTAGCAAGATGGACTCAGGCAAGTATGAGAAATACAGGACAAGTAGAGGCTTGAACATCAAAACAAAGGTTCCTGCTGGCTAATTGAGCAGCCAGATTCGTTATGGTGTGATGTGATGGAGTGAATTGAAGTACAAAATAATAGGTTAGCTACCTGCCAGATGTTTTTACAGGACACCCCCTTTCCTATTCAGGTGAGCTACAGTCCTGTTAAAGACAAACCCAAAAGGAGCCGTTCTGATAGAGGCTACGTTAGACTGGGTTAAAGACTGGTTGAACTGTGGCTGGTGTATTTTACAGGCAATGAAAATCAGGAGATCTTTCCCTACAAACCATCAGCAGCTTGTCTAATGAGAAGGCAGTTAATATGCTCACTGTGGCCCCCTACTGTCCATGCGAACAGTCTTGTGAAGCAACCAGCGTCTCTGAACCACAACAATAGTCCCAACCAATCAGAGGGCAGGAATGAGCATTCCGCAGCAGCAGACAACGAAACAAACAGTCAGCAGTTACACAGCGTCAGCAGGTGGAAACCAAACTTAGAAGGACACACTCACACAGATGATTGAGTATCGAGGAGGAGTTCCCCTCTTCCTGAAGTTCCATTTGGTTTTTGGGGCAACCTGATGGTTTTCTAGCTGGACAGACAATCCAAACTAATGCAATGCGAATAACCAGGCATCATGGTCGACAGTAATCTCACTTTTAAACAAGTTGAAAAAGTGTGCCAAATTCTCAAATCTACACTTGCAAATTTCAGGCATCTCAGGAATCACATGTCTACATGGAACGTGTAGAGGATTCTATTTTCAAATGTTGATGAAGAACATCTAACTGGGGAGCACTCTGAGAAACATGTAAGTATGCTAATATGGAGGAAACATTACGTGATATTAGAAATGCTAAACAACAAAAGACAACTGCAGAAAAGGCTGAAAGAATGTCCCCTTGATTGAGTCCAGTGATGCAGCATTTCATCCTCTAGGTGTGTTTATCCTCTACAGGTCTACAGCAGCAGCAGCAACACATCAAATCATCCCAGTTCAACACATGACTGATGTCCAGAGACAAAGAATCTACACATTCACACCTCCAGAAAGAATGTGAGGGTTTACGGTAGCAACTGTAGCATTGAGAAGGAGATACATCCAAACTGTTTACACTGTTCACACGTACACTCGAGCAGAAATACTCATGTGTTTTATTTTCTTTTAGCTTTGTGATTTTTTTCCTCACAGAATGTTCCATTATAACAAGGACGGAGAAAATTTGATCATCCAAGAGGAGGTTGGTAGTCTTTATGACAAGACGAGCTCTCGCTCTCATCTTGTGCTTCTCTGCAGTTAGACCTAGTACAAAGACTTAATAATATCCCAGAGGCACAGATGAAACACTTTTTTCACAGTGGCTGTTTACTGAGGAATGTGTTTGAAGTCGAGCTCAAGATGTCTTCATTTCTGCTGAAGAGGAATGTACCAAGGGATGAAAATGGAATTCAGATACAGAGTAAGGAGGAAAACATGAAATGGGCTGGGATCAGACAGAGCATCCAAATGGTGCTATTTGCTTGCCAGCTATACTCTAATTTAAGAGGGGATATTGCAAGTACACACAGGTCTTATGAACTGCATCGAGCAAGGGATCAGGCACCCTTTCAAATTAAGATTGCCTGCTGCTGACACCAGCAGGGCCATTATTTATTCATATCACTTAGACTGCTTTTGTAAAGCTCTTGTAAAAATTTGCTATGAGTTTCAACTTGCTCACGAGTGCGAGCGTCTTCCTCACTCCCTCATATTATGGTAGAATGAACATGTTTAAACGGTTTGAAGTTTGGACCTGGTTCTCCCTGACTACTTGCATTTGTTTGCTAAAAATGAATAAAAAAACCCTTCAAACTTGCTCAAATGTCTTCAATCCTGGTCAATCGGTCGTTGACAGAATAGCCTATAATATCTAAACTATGGACTCTGTGGTTCCATGAGGTGTTGCAGGTGCAGGGCCAGAAGGCGGTCCCTCAGGAAGGACAGCTGACAGCAGGCTGAGAAACCAGAGAAGGCAGATCTAGCACCCCCCTCCCCAGGTGGAAGCCCCTCTCAATCAACTGCTGTCCCTCTCTGACTCCACACTACCATCTATCCAGTCCAGAATACTTCTCTGCTGAGTGTGGTGACTGCTGAGCATTTCTCAGACTGCCCCATCTCAAGACAGCTGCCTCCCCAATGACAAAGCAAGGGGTCTATATCATCTCCTACCTGTCTACAAGAGCTTGTGACTGGCATGTGTCTGTCAAGACATTCCTGCAGCTCTTCCAGGTGACTTCCCTGGGGAGAGAGGCTCCCAGGGCACTCAGATCTGTCAGGGTTTTACCAGCGTTTTAGATGGTGCTGGTGGAATTAGCTGGGATCTCAAGGGACATTAACATCGCCTCATTGTGATGGACTTGAAGAATAATCTGGACTCTCTCATCACCTTGACCTCATGACTCAACAAGCTTCTGGTGAATCAATACTGTTCAGGTCCCGGGGGGGTTGTCCATCTTTGTTATCCTTTTATCAGCACAACCTCATTTGTATGATCATGTATGATCAATTTTCTACTTTGACCTACTTCACTGATATATTGGGCCCAGAAAAAATCAAATACAAATGTTATTTATTGCCATAAAAATCACACAAGTGCTTTGTGAACTGCTGTGATATCTATAAAGGTAGAAAACACGGGGATACTAAAACAGGACAGTAACACCTGATTCCTGGGTGCCTGTTGCTGATTGTGTTGCTGCAGTCCAGCTTCATTAGGCCACAGGGAGTATTGCTGAGTGGGGTCTTGGCTGCTCTACTATCTGCTTCCTGACATCCATCAGTCAGTCCAGTTTGATCAAACATACAGCTTTGTTGTCTGTCATGGAGGAGTATTGGCATTTTGCAGGGGTATTTTCAAAGTAGTAAGGCACAGTAGTAAGGCTCATCCATACGACTGTTTCATCAACCGCCTCCCTGGTACTCCCCTGCTATGTACCCCCTACGATCTGAATGGACCCGAAAGGAAGCAAATACCTCCCCTGACAGGAGTTCTTCATGGAAAAACAGGATGGGTATGTTCGCCCAAGCACTGACTGCATGAGACTTACTGATGATAGAACTGTTTCCCCTTTCCCAGATCCACATGGGTCTTGCTCCACTTCTGGGACCAAGGTTTATATAAAGTCAGATCACTACAATGCTCCCCATCTTGTTCACATTCATAAAGGAGCTCAATGGAAGGTGGTGTTTAACCCAGCGGTTACTGTTCAAGTCCAGTGTTGCTGATCATGCTAACTGAAGTCCCCAGCATTTTGGCGTGTTTGGCTATCTGAAGACAATTTTATAGTTTATAGACTGACCGTTATGTCCAGCAGGTGTTAGAGAAATCATTCCAGTATCATTGTTTGTAAAAGCTGTTGCTTTTGGTCCTGCTCAAGGTTTCTTCTTGTTAAAGGGGAGATAATTTTGATTGTAACAGAGGCTGATAAATAAGGATGATTGATTTGAATACCAGGGCTAATGTAAACGTCTAAATAAATCAATTAAATAACAAAACTGACTTTTTAAAAGGTTTGCTTAATTGTGTTGTAAAGAAAGTTATTTAAGGGCAACTTTTATGCATCTCATTATGATACAATTACATATAGTTGTAGAGTCTTTGGATATTAACTTAATAATTAGATAATTATTTATATATTAATCTAACAATAATTAGACAATTAATTATATATTATAATTATTATATAACCTAATAATTAGACAAGCCTCAAAATATGATAATTATGTCTAGAATAATAACTGGAATTACTGACTATCAGCTTTCTCAAAGAGGAAGGTTTTAAGTCTGATCTTAAAAGTAGAGATGGAGTCAGCCTCCCGCACCTGGACAGGGAGCTGGTTCCATAGCAGGGGGGCCTGGTAGCTCAATGCTCGGCCCCCCATTCTACCTTTAGAGACTCTGGGGTCAACAAGTAAACCAGCATTTTGAGAGCAGAGCTGTCTACTGGGATTATTATTATATTATTACATTCAAATACAACTGCAAGTCAAAGTGTTGCCGCATGAGCAAAGTCACAATTAATTTACAACTGAATAACTACAATAGTAATATATATAGTATATGTAACAAGGGTCCGGTGGGATCCACTCGCAACACAGCAGTTCCAGGGCAGTTTTAATAAACGGCTTTCCTAAAAACTTGCAGGGAACAGCACAGAAGGAATCACAAACCTCTGTGGCATGCAAAAAACACCACAAGACCACAAGATAGCAAAGTCCAACAAACAAAAGGCAAAAACTCTTGAACGAGGACAGAAGGTTGTCAGGTTTAACAGGACATCGACAGAGAAGAGAAGTCCAAGGCAGACAGGGTCAAAACCAATAAATCCGATCAAACAACGTGCTGGAGCGTCGGGCATGGCGCAATAACAATCTGGCAAGACATGAATGTCCAGCAGTGGCTTAAATAGGCCCAAGAGGGAGCAATAGGAGAAAATGATGAAGGCTGATCAGATGGGTGTGGAGGAGGGGCGTGGCAGACTGAGGGGAATTCTCCACCTCAGCACAGAGCAGAAGAGCAGGCAGCGACAATATGATAATATGTGTAAACTTAACTGTGTCAATATAAATGTTCATAAAGACACAATTATTGTGTGAAGTACCAAAATAATAATGATGCTGTCTGTTACAAATTTGATTCAACCGCTGCTGCTCCGCTGCTACTCCTCTGCTGCCGCTCCCCTGTTGGTCCATTGCTGCTCCGCTGCTGCTGTTCTGCTGCTGCTGAATATTCTGTGGTTGCTTGGGGAAAGCAGCAAAAGAGGACCCAATCCTGGGATTATCTTGTACCGGCAGACATTTATTCACAGGCATCAGCACAACTCTGACTCAGTAAAGGAAGTGTAATACATGTTTGTTGGTGAAAGCAAACAGAACATGGCTCCAGCTCCACAACATGGCTCCATCTGGCACTCTGGAGCGGTCCAAATGTGTGCTGAGTAACAAAAGCTCTTCCTGCACGGCACCAATATACTACTGTCTACCGTCTTCAGCACATTTTCTCACCCCCCTCCAAAAAGCTGCTTTTACATCATTGCTGAGCCTTTTGCATGCAGCAGTCTTCCTGTGGGGGACATGTCTTCAATTGTTGTCTCCTCTAAGATGAGGCACAAGTTTGCAAAGTTCCCCTGCTGCCGGATCCTTTTCCTTTTAATGTCTTAATGTCACTTCGATTCCTTGGCACTACTAAACTTATGTTCTAAGACGCATCCTCTCAAAATGTGTCCCGGGACTTTTGAAAGAGAATGGGTCCTTTTGACTCTGTCCCCTGTTGAAGGAGATGATTGATTGATGTCGGTGCTCTGAATGGAAATCATAGGTTTTCATATTGCTCTCCTTGGAGAAAATGCTCCTTTCATGGCAAAGGCCGTTACAGAGGGAGGCAGATGGAACGATGGAGGCCCTTGGGAACCTTCAGGGAACATTTTTCTTCTCATGGTCTGGTTACAACCCTGGTTCTGCTTTGGAGGCAGTTCTGACCGCATGACGTAGTTTAATGTGAAGCCTTTTATAGATGGATGTTTATAGACTGATAGTTATGTATGTGTGTCTCTGCATATGTGTGTAAGTGTACATGTGTGTGGGTGGGTGGGTGCTATATAACTAAAAGCCATAACTAAGAGTCTACTTTCTTAAGTCACAGCAATATTGTTCTTGTTCTATCATCATTTTGATACAACACAAATCCAAACATCTGCTTCAGTCAGTGAGGAGCATGTGCAGGTCCGTCCATCTGTGAGAGGGTTCACTTCCCAGACTTTCATCATTACTATTATGTCTCCCAGGGCAGATTCTCTTTCTCAGCATCAGCACGAATGGAGGGACGGATGTCCAAGTGGGTGGTGAGACCAGCGATGCTGTTTGGTTTAGAGACAGAGATGCTGAGGAGAAGACAGGAGGCAAAGCTGGAAGACATGGAGATGTTGAGGTTCTCTTTGGGAATAATGAGGATGATAGGTGATAGATAATCAAGTCTATCAGAGGGACATATGCCTAAGATTCTGGAGGTAAACTCAGAGAGGCCAGATTGAGATGGTTTGGACATGTCCAGAGGACAGTAAAAAAAGGATGCTGCCATGCATCATTTCACTGGATGCTGCAACTTCATCTTGTATTTCCTGACCTACTGTTTTGTAGCTTGTTCAGACTTTTGGACATCTGTTTTTAGTCTCTGTAGAACTTCAGTGATGGTTGTGGTGCAGGCAGAAAGATCCAAGACTGGACATATGGACGTCTTTAAAGAGGACATGAAGTTAGTTAATGTGAGAGAAGATGCGGGATGGAGGAGGATGATTCACTGAAGACACTCCTGAAAGTTCAAGCTAAAAACGGAGATGGGAGTCTTCAAGATGTGAGTTTACAGCTTATTTACCAGAGTTTATAGAATTAGAACTAAATGAATCATAAGTTCACTCTTGTCACATTGTTCCTACATTTATATCATCACACATACGCTGAAGTCTCTTTGGTTTCCTCCATAGCGATAATCATTAACCAACCTTTGCTAGATTGAAATCATTCTGAAAAATGTTATGAATTCAGTGGTCCCAAAACAAATGAAGACATAGAGGAAAGAGGAAGACCTGGAGGGAAGAGGAAGAGGTGGAGGGAAGAGGAATACGTGGAGGGAAGAGAAAGAGGTGAAGGGAAGAGGAAGACCTGGAGGGGAGAGGAAGAGGTGGAGGGAAGAGGAAGACCTGGAGGGAAGAGAAAGAGGTGAAGGGAAGAGGAAGACCTGGAGGGAAGAGAAAGAGGTGAAGGGAACAGGAAGAGGTGGAGGGAAGAGGAAGACATGGAGGGAAGATGAAGATGTGGAGGGAAGAGGAAGAGGTGGAGGGAAAAGGAAGACATGGAGGGAAGAGGAAGACATTGAGGGAAGAGGACAATCTGGAGGGAAGAGGAAGACCCGGAGGGAAGAGGAAGAGGTGGAGAGGAAGACGAGGAGGGAAGAGGAAGACCGGGAGGGAAGAGGAAGACCTGGAGGGAAGAGGAAGACGAACAGGAAAGAGGAACATGAAGGAGGAAGAAGAAGAGGTGGGGAGGATGACTGCAGACAGCTGAAACAAAAGTGTGTGAAACATTCATCACTAATTGCAGCTTTTTTCATTCCTAGGGTGGCTCCACATTCCAACATTATAGGTTCCTCCCAGGTTCCTCCAAGGTCCCTCCCAGGTTCCTTCCAGGTTCCTTCCAGTCCACAGGTTAGGTAACGCCAGCGTTCACCTCAGCAGCTCAAACATGGCTTCCACACTACGATGTGCAGACCAAGCTCTGCTTCATGACATCCCTCAGTGAGGACCAGCACTACCTGGGAATCCAGGAGAGAGGAAAACGTGACAGTCTGCTTCCCTTCTGCTCAACAGAGACCTGAGAGCAGTCAGTCCTGGCTAAAGGCTCCATTTAGCAGCTGTGTGCTTCTGAGACAAGTGGAGGTGGGAGGAGCAGCATAGGAGATGCAGGGATGCTTGCTCCTGACAGAGATGGATGGTCCGAGGCTCCATCATCTGCAAGGACAAAAGGACGTCCAGCTTCTTTGGGCCCTGTATGGCTGCATGCTCAGAAACTGGGCTGTCCAGAGCAGCGCTGAAATGTAAAGAGTGCTCTAAAGGAGGAGGAGAAGGGCTGTGGTGCTGATGAAGCACATCTGGTGCTCAGAAAGGCCTCAGTGACTGAAGTTGTGCTAAATGAATGATCTTTAATCATATTTCTTGTCCAAGTTAGACAGCGATGGTTTAAAGTTCTTAAATCTGGCGAACTCAGTATTTTCTTCTACAAGTATGGACGGGAAGTTCTCTTCTACACTCATAAATTAGCTGGAAGCACTTGACCTCCCACACAGAGTTTCTGCATGACAGACAGACAGACAGACAGACAGACAGACAGACAGACAGACAGACAGACAGACAGACAGACAGACAGACAGACAGACAGAAGTTCTCCAACACATCGATTAAAAGCTGTTTTAATGTAATAACAACAGCTCTGACCTTTGGTGTTACAGAAGACCATCAGGCTGATTCATTTTAGGCAGAATCCTGTTGTGTTCCTTCTCTGTGCTCTCTCTGTTTGGATTGTGTGGGGTCCTGGTTCTGGTCCTGGTCCTGGTCCTGGCTCGTTGCTGCAGATTCTTCCACACCTGTTTCACATCTGCCTGCCCTCTAGACCGGTCTGTCCAGCCGCTCTTGGCCAGTTTGCTGAGAACCGTATGGCTGGAAACTCTGGGCACATTCCTTTTTACTGAAGAGCCACGTTTGCTAGATTAGTTCCATAAATCTGTCGTTCACCTCCACTGTTGCACATCCCGACCACACCACCTGCACCGGTCCATCCATTCTTCGTCTGGTCCTCCACCACCTCTTTCCCGACCACCTTCCTGTTTTGGACCCGTTTTTTGAGACTTTTCTTGAGATTATTCCTCAGATTAAAACTGATAATCCAACATTACACCTCTGCACCGGGTTTCCACATTCTGTTGGACTGAAACACCCTGAAATAATTTTTTGCTTTATTTCAACATTTATTCTTTTTGATTTCCTTTATCTCTCCCAGGGGAGTGTAGTGAGTGTAAGATTCACACAGATTCATACTCACACACTCACAGATTCAGAACTCATTCCACATAGTCAATCTCTGCCTGCCTGCCTGCCTGCCTGCCTGTCTGCCTGCCTGCCTGCCTGCCTGCCTGCCTGCCTGCCTGCCTGTCTGTCTGCCTGCCTGCCTGCCTGCCTGCCTGCCTGCCTGCCTGCCTGCCTGCCTGCCTGCCTGCCTGCCTGCCCCCACTACTGTGGACACCAAACCGGTCCGTCCTGGCCTAGTGAGAGCTGAGCCAAGCAGCCATTCGATCTCCTTTCCAACAGCACCTGTGGTCATGGGTTTGGGGTGTGATGGGCAGGAGAAGACTGCATTTACAAGTGGCTGAAGTGAGTTTCCTTCAGATGGTGGTTTCATCACCCTTCCTGAACTGGGCTCAGGAACATACATTCAAATGGGAATAATGGGAATGTTAGTTTTCTTTACTTACTCTCCCACCATAAATGCCTAAACCTGACCAGGTGTCATTCATCTGCTTCAGGAGTTTGAATGGAGACAAAGACACCTCACATTGCACCACTGTTGTAAGAAGGGGGGGGCTGTGTGGTGCGATCCAGCCTGCAGCGGGGGCCAAAAGCAGGCTGTCCCAAGGGTTTGCACCTATAAACAGGCAACCTGCTGAGGCTGGGCTGTGTAATCTCGCTGTGGACACGAGGAGAGAATGTTTCATCTGCATGGCTCCACATGGATACAGGTGATGCCTCTTCACTCCCTGAGGCAGGTTCATGTTGGCTGCAGGTCCCAGACCTTGTGGGGCCGCCAGTCCCTCCATCCTGGGTGACAGAAAGCAGACCAAGCAGGAGGGCATCAGACAGAGCTGTGATGAATGAGCCTTGGTCTCGTCTCACACACACACACATACACACACACACACACAAATAAACACTGTATCACAGGCATGTGGAATGTATTATTGCAGTTTTCCACAGACAGGCTGAAGGGGGAGGACTATATATGTAAAATAAAATGTAAACTCTTTATTTCCTGCTGATCTCTGCTAGAGTTGGAACACTATATTTATGTGAAACACACTTGGTTCCCTCGCCTGTTTTAAAGACATTGTTTTAAAGCCTGGTCTAAGTTAAGAAACAGGCTGCAGCTGTTTCGAGACAACCAGCTGCCCCTTCATGCTCACATTAGCGGGCAAGAATAATTTTCACCTGAACAAAAGTTGATATCACAACATCCAATCATCCACAGTGATTATTGTTGATGGAAGAGCTCGAACATTTTCTGGCTCTTTGGCTCAATGTGTGAACGTGGCTGGGGATGAACTGGAGCTACGACTGGAAGGCAGAGAGCTGGAGTCTTGCTGCTCATCCGTCCTCCAGTACCCGCCTCTATGGCTGCAGTCCTGAAGGGCCCACAGGCAGCTGTCCGACAGTGCCAACAAGCTACGTTTGTCTTCCTTCCATTAGGGACATTGTTTTAGGCTCTAGGCTGTTTTAAATGCTTAAAAATCCTGTTCACGTCACATTTTTGGATAATGAGAGTAATCAGTAATCACAGTCAGCCCACACACAGAGTATCTATAACAGCGAGAGAGCAATGCTTACATTATAATTAAAGGTCCACAGCACAAGTGTTCATGTGGAATGGATCAGTGCCTCAGCGCTACTCTCCATCTCGCTCTGACATGAGATATAAGCACCACAGCAGGTCACCTGTGTTGTTCAGAACGGGCTGCTATAGATTCACCTTCTATGTGTTATTTTCCCATAGCACCAGCTGTGTGTGGGAGTTTCCTTGGCCCTATCTGCATTTTAGAACCACAACTCCAGGCTCTACAATGTTGTCTGCTTCGCAACAGAACAAAGCAAAAAACAGAAATATTGAATTCCTTCCAGCCTCAGACAGACGGGGGCAGACTGCTCTTGCACCGCCCCAAACAGCACAAAACATGAAATCAATATTTCTCTTGGCAGAGAACTTTAGAGGTTGTGCTGTTTGCCCAGCGGCTGATTGGTCACAAGGTCAACTGTTTGAGCAACCATCACGAGCATCTACTTAGAGCTGGGAGCAAAATGATGCCTAAGACAAGCTCCAGCCGCAGGTGTGGGCCATGGACGGAGGCAAGGAGCTCACCAGAGTGATGGATCTCCAGGATAATTACTGTTCTTCTGCTCAGTGGGGAAGGTGGAAGTGTTTGAATACTGCAATCAAATACTCGATTCCTCTCACAGTTGATCAGATGTGCTTGATTTCTCTCTCCTCTCAGCTCTAATTACCCACCTCTAAACAGACACCTTTGGCTGCTCTACGATTCAGCTCCAGTTGAGCCGTCTGTCAGGACACATGCCCTAAAAATGGGCATTCTTTCTGGGCTCCAAACAACAAAGCCTCCATGTTGACATGCATTATTGAAAGGGAGGATTCAGGAAACAGTAAATATGATTTCTGCTGATCATTTGTCAGATTTGGAAAAGTAACTGCTTTGTTTTCTTAGCATAAACTCCAAAGTCGTGCAACAAAGTTAGCAAATTATAGTCATGGGTTCCAGCCAGAGTTTCTTACCTTTCAGGCATGCAGGTTGTTTATTATTGTGTGCAAATGTCAGAAGTGAGGCTGCGAGTTAATCATCCAGATTATGCTCCCAGGCTAATTTCTTTCTATGCAGTTGTGATTACTGCCTGGTCGACAAGATCGGTGGGGATAAGGCCTGGTCACGTTGTGAGTGATGATAATGCATAGAAGACTTTATCAGGGGTGTGGTGGCATGGGGAGCACAGAACACTGGGGGGAAGCAATAAAGAGACATTATCAGTACAGTCAAGCACGCCATGGCTGCAGGACTTCCTGTGGTTGGAGACCAGAACAAAGGGAGTCCAAGGAGTTCTGCTTGGACACTGTGCTCTGCTTTTCCTGTGTGTACACATGTGCACTTATGTATGCATGTATGCACATAAGCACGTACTGTATGTATAAATAAATAAAACACGGCACTTTTGATTGCACTACTTTTGCTGTATGACAGTAAGACAGTAGCCATAACCTGAAGCACGCGAAGCCGTAATAGTGGCAACGTTGTTTGCTGGATGAAGCACTGTGGCTGTGATGGGGAGAAAGGTCCAAAGATGGAGTGAATAATGCTGTGTAGCATGAAGCCTTGATGGAATGACCGCCTGCAGGATCCCTTCTCAAAGATTCCAGCCCTCTGAGCAGGCATCTGGGAAGAGGGTCACGGTGAACCGAAGCCAACCAACCCAAGACTGAGATGAGCCAACCCCCCCACCCCCCGCACCGAGACCGTCTCTGCCTGAATGCAGGACACGGACCTGAATCGATAGAAACTGTAAAACCAGAGGGGACGTTCCACAGAAGCCAACATTGTTAGCAATGTGTGTGTGTGTGTGTGTGTGTATGTGAGAGAGGGAGTGAGAGAGAGTGTGTGAGTGAGTGTGTGTGTGTGTGTCTGTGTCTGTGTATGTGTGAGAGAGAGAGTGTGTGAGTTAGTGTGTGTTTGTGTGTGAGTGAGTGTGTGAGAGAGAGTGTGTGTGAGTGTGAATGGGTTAATGTAGTAAGTAGTTTTTGTATTTCAGGAAAAAATCCCTAAATGTTTCTAAATGGCCCCAGGTGTGTGTTTGTGTGTGTGCCTGTGTGTGTGTGTGTGGGGGGGGGGGGGGGGGGGGGTCTCTCCTTCTCCTTGGTCTCTCCTTTTCTTCCAGTAGGTAGCCAGTCCAGCTGCTCCCCGGGGGGAAGGGGGGGCAGGACCAAGGCTGTAAACCTGGACTGGATGAGACGCTGTCCCTGATCGACCAAGCTCCTCTGTTGACCGTTTCACCACTTTTGACTTTAATGACTTTAATCAATCAACAGCAAAAACAAACAGGCTCAAGAACCCAGGTTGAACCAACACTACGACCAAGATGGAAGTAATTAATATGAGAAAATTGGACCAAAAAACTACAATCAATTAGAGATAGAACCTCCAAAATATAAACAAATAGCACCAAAACAAATGCAAAGAATAAATAGTCAATAAATCCTAGTCAATAAAAATAGAACCAAAACAGGAGAGCTTTGCTGGGCCTGGTGGCCAAAAGAAGCCCTGATAAATGTATAGATTAAACAAGATCACTCAGCACACCACCTCAAGGTAAAGGAACGTTAAGAGGAGAACAAAACTTACCCCGAGATCATCAGAACACACCCCTGAACTGAACAATCCATCAACAATCTGCCTATTCTCTTCTCCCCCTTCTCCTCTCTCTACCCAGCCGGCCATCAGCAGGAGGGTCCCCCTACATGAGCCTGGTCCTGCTCAAGGTTTCTTCCTGTTAAAGGAGATTTTCCTTGCCACCATTGCTTGTTGGGGGTCAGGTCCTGGGATTCTGTAGAGGACCTAGAAATAATTTTGATTGTAACAGATGCTATATAAAGATTGATTGATTGATTGATTGATTGATTGATTGATTGATTGATTGATTGATTGATTGATTGATTGATTGATTGATTGATTGATTGATTGATTGATTGATTGATTGATTGAACAAAACCTCAGTATTCAACGTGCAGCAGGAAGGATGCCTCACAGTTGTGCATTCAAGTGGAGAGGCGTTGTGCTGGTAACAAACACCAAATTCATTATTGACTATGAACGAAATAACGTAATGTAAATGCTGGGTCTGCCACACTCGTAACGGGCCACCCAGAAATCAGCCGGTGTGCACCAGTGTTGGCACAATGGAGCATCGTGGTGTGAAGGTGCAGCTTTTGCACCTGCGGTGGTCAACTATAAGGTTACTGTTGGGGTAGACCTCTTAAAAATACCCCTGGCATTGTGGCTGGACATCGAACACTTTTCCTGTTTCACCTTAGGACCTTCCCTTAGAAGTCCGCTAAGGAAGTGCTCATGGTACTGCCCAAGCCACAAGGCAGGAAATTCAACTCACCATGGCCAAAAGGCTTATGGAAGGGGTTTTGATCAGAAAAGGACAGAAGTCAACCCTCACAGGAGGTAAGACAGAAAGATATGCCAAACAAGGATGAATGTCTAGGACTAAAGTCAGGAACTGACAGCCCAAAAGACTACTGGCCAGTATAACCACCTCCGTCACTATGAAGGTTGACTGGTTAGTCTAAACCCTCCCAGATTCCCTGGACCCGCTGCAGTTAGCACACAGCGCGAGAGAGACCCTCCACGCTAACGCCTGCTTCCTTAACCACATCATCCATGGTTTAGGACCATGAGTTCCACTTTGATTAAAACAGCTGTTCCCTTATCTAACCTAACGTTTAAGCATCACCGTTAGAATGTGTACTCTGACTTTTAGAGCTAAGCTTCAACTGTTGCTCAACAGAGAAATACAGTCATTTCTTTGTCAATAGCAAATGAAATGTAAACACACACATATATATATATACTTCCTGTACTGCACCCTCTGAACCACAGCCGAGGTAATTAGCATATTACCTGTATCTGTGTTTGAGTTTCAATAACCCACCTTATCATCACACAGGACGCAGGGTTACAGAAAGCCCTCAGTCATCCTAATTGTCTTCAGGGACATCCAAAGGTGGCTGGCAGACAATAGTGGCCAGATGGTGGCGGATCAGACCCCTGCCAAGCAAAGCTCCTCTGCAGTGACAGGAGAAAGTTTCCTGGGCACGAAAGTAATGAGCCTTTATGATTTGCTGTTTATGTGTTGTCACAAGAAAAAATGTATCAGAGAAATTTACAGATGCAGAAAAATGTGAAAGCGAACAAATTATGTAAAAAGCTTTAGAACACTTTTCCTACACATTAATTTATGGGAATTTTTAAGATATTAAAAGACTGGGTAGAGGAGCACTCTCATTTTGAGGAAGGGAGGAAAGAAAGCAGCATGTCAAAGGTAAAATGACAGAGAGGCTGTAAGAGAACACCTCACACATATTTGTCAACTGCTCGAACAAGACGAAGGTTATGGCTTTCAAGACTAATAAGAACGGATATAATCTGTCTTCGAGACAGTTGAAAACACAATGAACTGTTCTTTTTCCTGACTGGTGACGGGATCGACGCCCCCTGGTCTCTGCATAAACTACTGGCAATATTTAGAGGCGCCCAAAGACACTTTACGGTTAGGATCCATTTAAGAGACAAACGTGTCCACTCTACATAGCACATCAGTCACATGGGGCATGGGTCTCAAAGTTCACCCCCCCAAAGAGCTTCAGTGTGGGCAGAATCGGCCACAGAGATACTGCTGTTACTGATACTGCAGTTGTAAAACAGCTCAGGACTGAAGACTCCTTTTCCTTGAGAATGCCTGAAAATGTGTAAACCTAAATGAAAATTTTGACATGTTACTCTGAAGGATAAAACAGTCATCTGGAGAGCCAGGTTGGTTAATCTCCATCATTGTTCTCAGGCTTCTCTGAGTTCAGGGGCACTCAAGAACAAGTGAAGCCAGAGGAGAGGAGAGGAGAGGAGAGGAGAGGAGAGGAGAGGAGAGGAGAGGAGAGGAGAGGAGAGGAGAGGAGAGGAGAGGAGAGGAGAGGAGAGGAGAGGAGAGGAGAGGAGAGGGAAGGAACTCAACTCGTGATTTGGTCTCTGACAGCCGTTTTCAGGGCTTTAATCAACAACCAAGTGGCTGAAGAAAGGCTGGAAGTTGGAGCCAAGTGCAGGAGATGCGGGGCGGAGTTGAAGCAGGATGATGAACTGCAGCAGAGAAACAGATGAGACAGATCTACGAATGAGGTTTGGCAGGAGCCAAGCGTTAACACGTGTGGCCTACAATGACCTGGCATGAAATGGGCAAAGAAGCCGGCTTATGACCATGCAGGTTGAGTGGTTGGACTGAGATCAGCTGCAGGTGTGAGAGGGTCTGAACAGGAAGCAGGTCAGTCCTGCCCCCCCAGGACCAACAGGGCAAAAACAAGACCACAAGCACCGGAAGATGGTGGGAACACCTGCGATACATCCTGACAAAGAGGCTGTATTAACCCGCCCATATCACCACCTATTGTTGAGGAGCAGGAGGAGGAGAAGGAGGAGGATGACAGTTTTCTTCCTCCGTGCCTGCAGGCCAAGAAGGGCACAGCCTGCACATGGGCACATGGGACAGCTTTGGTTTCAACAGTTTTCTGTCCTCCCCCAGCTCAGCAGGTGTTAAAATTAGCATTAAAGACAGGAAGATTAGTTCAGGAGAAAAAACAGAAAAATGAACGTAGCCCA
>NC_042300.1:2125643-2140643 GCF_901000725.2 Takifugu rubripes | reverse complement strand
ACACAAGGAAATTGATAAAAAAAAATAAACTCAACGGAAATGTGGAATAGACATGAATAAAAGAGAAGCTGAGGGCTACTGCATCCAACTGTGGGCTGCACTTTCTGCTGGGGTCACCAGACAATTTCTTTGCGGAGAAAAACTGGCCCACTGAAGACCATCATTCTGATTGGTTGAGGAGAAATTCCCAGCATGTAACAGCACAACATGGTTGAAGGTCATGTCTCCTCTAATCCCTGAAGACATTACTCAGCAAGGATCAGGCAGGACACAGAGCAGAACCCTGCTGGGCAGGATGGGTGGCAAGGAAACAGCCGTCAATGTTCACGTTTGCCTGCAGGTTTGTTTGTCTTTCGAACCGTTGCGAAGAACCACATCCACCTTTTCACATCCAGACCCCATCTGGTACCCAGCAAACATTTCACACACTCAGCCTTAATCTCCCTTTGGCCAAAGTAACGGCTCCCTCACAGGAGTACCGCCTGCATCCGAGACAAAACAAAGGAAATCTACAATGCCTTACACACACACACACACACACACACACACACACACACACATACACACACACACACGCACACACACTCACACACTCTAAAGAATATACCATTACCAGCTGTTGCATAGTCTCAAACCTGAAGGAAAAGAGAAAGCAAAAACAGTCAGACAGCTTTCATGTGCAGAAAGTTTTAGCTCATGAGTATATTTCACACTTTTTAACACCTGGATGATGTGATTGGTTGGATGTTTCAATTCACTTTAGATTTGGATCCATTTCTGTGAAATTGTTTGCGTATTCCATCACACTTATAACTATGCCGTATGGAAAACGTGTGGGATTACCGGTATATGGAATGGAGATTCACATTGGTGCTACGATGTATTAGCATCACATTAACCAGCAGGGAGAACCAATGTCTTGATAAACTCCATCATCTTTAGAAACTGGATCGGACATATTTTTACCATCCCAAAAATAACGTTTTTACAGCACATGAGAAACATTATTTCAGAGATCTGTGAGCTCTTTACATGCAGATATGACATGTTACAAATAACAGGAAACCCCAGTTTGAAGGACACCTACCTTTACTTGCAGGACACTTCAGCCTCTCGGCCACAGGGACGTTTACTTCCCACCACTGCAGGACTCTACACTCCTCTTTGCCATCTGGGGTGTTTCCTTCTTCCTTGTGTCTTCCTCTACCTCCATCCAGTGATTCCTAGAAACTTCAGGAAATACAGTGAGGACTTTTCTATGCAACCTCTCCAGCCGCAGTCTACAGGGTAAGTAAACGCATCATCCAGCCTCTAGGCATGCTGCCTTCATCTCACTGTACTTTTCCTTCTTCTCCTCATAGGCCACTAACATGACTTCCTGCTATGGCACAAGTCCAGGCGTGATCACTGGTTCAGGTTGACCACACTAAGATGTCCCCTCTGGGAGAAGTTGCAGTAATCTCAAGAAGGAACTGGAGCTATCAGTCCAGGTCGACCATCATCTTGCAAGGAGCCTCCAGCAGCACCTCCAGAATGGACCCCTCTCTCTGGTTGGTGTTCTGCAACAAGACTCTCTGCCGAATAAACTGGGAATCTTCCAAGATCTCAGCTAGCTTTCGTAACATCTTGTGGTGTCACCATCAGTACCAGCTCAGTGCTTCCTTGCTACCAAGAATGTGCTGCAGGATGGAGTTTGTATATGTATAAGTTTTGTAGACTTAGGAGGGTGTTGTATTTAGACCAAATGAGAAAACTCATCCTTGAATGAGGGGGGTCTTCCACATATCATCTCATATTATAGCTCTGTTGGGCTCATCTTCCTAGGTAGTCCACCTTCCTTGGTGGTGTTGGCTGAGAGCTGAGACCTTAAAGTGCTCTTTCTCTGGCCTGGTAACCTCAGACACCACTAGTTCCTTCATCTCCATTTTGGAGGCTCGGGAACATAACCTGGGGCCTGGGCCCGTCCTGAGCCCAGACCTGTCTATGTGTGTCCATCCAACAACCTCCTGATGCTCGGCTGGCTGCTTGTGGCTATTCTATTCTGCTCTGGAGAGTTGAGTTGATGGAGAACAAACTGTGCTTGTTGTGGGCTGTACTGCCAGTAGAGGAATTGCTCCCCTCTATAAATGATCTGCATTGAACTCCATTTGAGCCTTGGTAAGGACTTTCTCAAGTCTTTTCAGGAGCATGCTGCAACAAGAAGTAGTCTGGAGGAAGGTCGTAGTGGCCTTCTTAAGGACTTCTGCCTGCTAAGGAATGTGGAAGAAGTTGAGAGTGAAGCAGCTCAGCTGGTGTGGCACTGAGGTGTATGCATTTGTCAAATCCAACCAGACCATGAGCAGATGTGATTTGGCAAGTTTAGGTGTCTGGATTGGGTCCCAGATCATGGTAGAATGTTTGGCACGGCCGGCCAAACCTGGCACTCTTGATGATGTAGTTGTTAGACAATAGAGAGCTGGTCATGCGTCCAGCCACAATGGAGAAAAATAGCTTCCCCTCCAGGTGGGGGAGGGCAAAGCCTCCGAACGGGGTGAGGTTTCTCAAAGCCCCAAATAAGATCCTGAATTTCATTTGCGATGGGGTAAAAACGTCACTACCTCTTGTGGAAAATATTTTAATAAGATCGTGTAACTAATTCATCCTATTTTAGGTGATTACATTTATAAGAAAGCCCTGAGATGATCCAGGGGTCCTCACATAGGACACACAAGAGCAATAATGAACCACAATCAACCACAGACTCACAAACTGCAATAATCTACAATAATGTTATAAGCACAACACACATCAACACAACATCAGAGCGTTGAATATGGTACAAGAATCGTCGTATTTAAACATGTGAAATGATGTCAAGGATCCTTCATGGAATGGGAGCTTCTTCCAGTCAGAAGGTGCTTGTGTGTTGGTACTGATGGATCTATTGTCCGAGATGTGAGTGTAGCCGCAACCACGAGTAGATCTCCAGATGATTGTATGTAGCGTTGAGTGGTGAAGATCAGGTCGGGATGCATTTTAATACATCAGCACAGTGAAGAAACTCAGTTTAAGGTTGTGTTCTGTTATTTTGACATCTTTATAAGGAAAAACAGGAACTTGTTAATTTTCGGAGGTGATTTTGGTGAGAAGGTTATAACTTATAACTGTTGTAGGCCTGATTAAAAGGAACTTGTTAAACTCAATGGCAGAATTCATGATGACTGAAAAGGAAAACCATTTTTACATGCAGAATGAACAAAGAACACAAAACCTTCTTACTAAGATTAATCAGAGGCAAAGTTGTCAGTCAGCCAACATAAAAAGGAAAACCTGGTGGTTGGATACATTGACCTGTAGTATGTGTGTACATCTACATTTCATTAATTTCACCAACATTTATAGCTAAACCCCGAATTCAGCTACAAGGGTATATTTTTCTGCCCAGTCTTGGTTTTCTTCTGCCCTGATGCCACAGGCACCTTCCAAGATGAGCTTTAGTTTCTGATTAGCATCAAACTATTGTTGCAGTGAGAGATAACGGTGGACCTGAAATAGAACGAGGTTGATTATATGGTTCAGCTCCACAGTTCACTCATCAAAACTAACACTTGGTAACGTGACTGCAGATGTGTGTTCACGTAAAAACACAAAAAAGCGGCTTTTTGTTTAAAACCGATTTTAAACACCGATTCAAGAGCCAAACATCATGTTCTCAAGTTCAGGAAGAGTCCTGATCGAAAAAGAGGTCCAGGGATCCAGGGATGAGGCAGCAGAGATGGCTCAGGGACAGACTGGGTCCGTAACTCTGGAGAGCCGTGCACGGTACAGAGAACGAGCTGGCCACAGGCACACGAGGATCTGTCACCTAATCACTGTGGCTAATTACTGGGCAAGACATGGACCAACTGGTGAGGTGATCAAAGGGAGCGGAGAGGTGACGGTTTTTCCCTGCACCCGTCCAGTCTGGGAGTGAAGCAGCATCGTTACCTGAATGTTGTATGTCAGACACAGTTTACTTTGTTAAATCTGTGCATCTTGTGTTTTCATGATTATTTCATGATTATTATATTTATCATGCTAACAGGAGATGGAAAAGCCACCAGTGAAGGTGCTTCCGTTCAGGAACACCGGCTCTGCCTGCATCAGACACCAAACAAAAGAAAAGAGAAATTCACACACACACACAAGCACATCTACAGGAAACGAGCCACATGCCGACACACTCACCCACAGGACAGATCCCACTCCGGGAGTCTCAAACACATCAAAACCAGTGGTCCCACAGCTGCTCCCAGCCTCAGGCCAAGATGGAAATGGACCATGTGGGCGGTTCTAATCATCTGACAGCAGGTGGCCCTAGATTCAAAGTGAGGTGAAGGGGCCGCAGAACTCCGAACTTACACTGAATTAGAACGTGAACTGGGTTTGGACCACAGAACCCCACAGGCAGATGCCACTGGCCTGGATGGAGGAAGGAAGTGGAACTGCTGCAGTCTCTTCCATGTTTGCTTTGATGCATTTCTGAGGAGGATGTGGAGAGGGATGAGACCTGAGCAGGAGGAACCTGGGCGAGCGATATCGCCAGTGTTCCGGTTGGACACTCGAGGACACAGCTGTGGTCACATCTGTCACGTAACCACGACTCTTACTTTTAAATACATTCACAAAGGGAGACGTGGCTGAGAGTTTATGGGAGGAGGATGTATTAATTAAATTCAATGTCACTAATTAAATTCAATGTCACTAAATGTCACTAATTCAATGTCAACACCTGAGTTCTTTGAGTTTTATTAAAGGGATTATTTACAACTATCTCTGTCTGTCTTTAGCTGTGAATCAGACTTGACCATGTGCTGCACCAGCTATCTTCAATAGCAAATCCATGAGTCAGACAGGATTAAAGCTGTTCCTAATCCAAGCAGTATTTCCCTTTTCTTTCCCTGCGCCCTCTCTCTCATACACCCAGTAGTTGAGTGGAAACATGATGAGTTTAAATGTGGGTTCATTTCCAGGACCGTCGTCACTGTGGTGTTGGTGGGCTCGTTAGAGAGGAATGCTTCCACTGGACAATGACGTTCAAGGTCACCCTTGTGGCTCCGGCCAAGATGACAAGATGTCTGTGATAATCATAGCTGCATGTTATCAGATGAGGCAAGGCAATTCCGATCTAATCACTCTGTGGTGATGATGTTTCTCCTTTTGCCTGATGTGAGCTAAGACAGAGGAGTCAAGGTGATTCAGATGAGCTTTTTCTTTAGTCAATATCCTGCAGCATAATGGCTCCTCATGAATTCACACACTGGAACCATGCTGGAAACACAACGCTGATGCCTCCAACTCTTCTCTATAGCAGAATCGTTTTCATCTTGTTGGGTGCCAAGGGCTTTGCTAGCACAAACGCGATTACAGGGTGTGGTTGTTGTTATTGTTGTTGTCGTTGTCATTGTTGTCGCTGTCATCGTTGTCGTTGTCTCTGTCTCGCTTTCAGTTTCTCACTCGCCACCTTTACTCACGGTTCACCTTATTTTGGAGTTATTCTCGTTTTTATTCTCTATCTTTACACAGAAATATTCATGTTGATATTTTGTATAAATGCTGAGCCTGATTATTCACTTTTTTATTTCATTGATTTTTAAATAAAGTTTCAATGAAAGATTCATATGTGACGTGATGTAATTGGGCTAAAGATGGGGGAGGGTGTGGTGTGATCGTTCGTGTTACGAGTGCACGCTTATGTTATCTGGCAGAGACGCTTTGGCCTGTGTGGATCCTGATATCTGTGCCTGCTCCATCTCATGTTCCTCACGTATCTCTAACAACAAAACAAAACGGTCAAAATGAGTGTGGAAAAACCCCACTTTGTCCTGGTGAGCTGTCTGGTCTTTGGTGCAGGTGATTTATTCGGTCTCCAGGCAGTGAAGACAGTTCTCACACAGCACCGTTAGCTTATGACCAAATGGGAAAGTTCTGTTTTCCTAGCGGCTATAATTTGCTAATATATTACATGAAAACACAGGACACAGTCAACGGCAGTGGTCCTGGTAAATATAGCAAGACTTTGGTCTAATCCACCAAGACCTCCAAAGGTATCCGGCCCTTCAGGTAGGGACGCTGACATGAGCACAGACGATCCCTGGATATCTTATTTTAGACCCAATAACCCCAGCGGAAGCCAGAGCTTCACGGCCCTGGGGGCAGAGGGCATGCTTACGAGGCCCCGGGGGCAGCTGAGGTGTCCCCCCGGCAGAGAGCGACTCTGAGGACTGTCAGGCCGGGCGCTGTCGGAGCAATCACAGGATTAAAATAATTGGATGTGGAGTGAAACAGAGCACCGCGTGAGCGCAGGAAGAGCGTGCTGGGTCTAATTAGTAGACACTTGAAGGCTTCACTCCATGTTCTGCCCATAAGCTCGGACACATTCTGGCCAGCATTGCCTCTGATGTAGCGTTTAAGCGGCGAACAAAGAAAGCGTTCTGATGGCAGGATGCAGGAGGTCCACAGCCACCATGTTTGCTAGAGCAATTAGAATTATGTCTTAAGGTGTAATTATGATTCCTGCCAATTTCTAGCAAAAATCAAACAGCAGTGTGATTCCAATCACATCCTCTGGTGAGAGCGGGTCCCTGTGGCAGCGTTTCACTGCAATCAAAGCTCATTTGCACGACGGGCTGGAGCGGGCCGTCGCTTTAGAAAGGAATCTGTTTGAAATGATGAACAAAGTGTGGAGAACACACGTGCGCACAGAAGGAGGAAATGCCACTTTCACAGTGGGTTTTAATTAGCTCAGCCTTGGTGGAGGTAATTAGAGAGGAGGTGAGCAGGGTTAGCTTCTCCTAAGGCGATTAGATCATCTCTGAAGGACATACACACGTCTCCAAGTTATGGATGGATGGATGGATGGATGGATGGATGGATGGATGGATGGATGGATGGATGGATGGATGGACGGACGGATGGACGGACGGTACGAGTCTACAGAAGCTCATTGGATTCGAATCACAAATACAATAGATTAATAGATTAATACAATAGTTTTCTCGTAATCATCAGATAAGTTAGATGGTAATTATCAAATTAGTAATTGGTAATTACAGAAAAGAAATCTCCACATTTGGAGATAATCTGTGACATATTTCTCTTTTTGGTGAATGAAATGAAGCCTTTAGAATAAGTCAAGTGTCTGGTTCCTCCCCAGTTTCTTCCGGCTTGTTTACGGTTGTGTAATAACAGTATAATAATGACTGGGAAGGGTCCATCAGTAACTCAAGCTCCTTCCTTTAACTGCTCTGTTGTGGGTTGTGAGTCTTTAATGAAGACATAAATGAGTGGCCAGTGTTATATTTAAAGGGATCCTGCACATTTTATCACGTACGTTCTCCACAATAAACACTAAAACATTACGTGTAATAACACCATGTAGTTTAAATCCTGTGAAAGCTCTCGAGTCTTGAAATAAAAACGTTCCTCTCAGTTTATGAATCTCTGACTCTTTTCCTTCTGCCTGTGAAAACGTTCAGTGGAGCCAACTATGTAATAATAAGGATATAAATGCTAATGACAGCTTTTACCACTCAGGCAGCTTTTAGCTGCTCCCATTTATGGGATGGAACTGCTCTATATCACACCTCGGAAGGAGCGAGGGTGTAGCAGGAGAAAGGCCTCCCTTCAGTGATGTATGAGGTGCTCCAGGGTGCTCCGGCCCCGGCGCTGAGCTGGTCAGTTCACAGATGCAAACTCCAGATTTCTGTTTCATGGCACCTCAAATTAATGTCAGTAGTTAGTGGAAAGACTGAGTGTTGTCCTGTAGAGCCACAGGCCCTCTAGAGACACGGGACACATGGGCCCTGTAGAGACAAGGGACACATGGGCCCTGTAGAGACACGGGGCACATGGGCCCTGTAGAGACACGGGACACATGGGCCCTGTAGAGACATGGTGCACATGGTCCCTGTAGAGACGCGGGCCTTGTAGAGACATGGGACACATGGGCCCTGTAGAGACACAGGACACATGGGCCCTGTAGAGACACGGGACACATGGTCCCTGTAGAGACACAGGCCTTGTAGAGACACGGGACACATGGGCCCTGTAGAGACACAGGCCCTGTAGAGACACGGGCCCTGTAGAGACACAGGGCACATGGGCCCTGCAGAGACACGGGACACATGGGCCCTGTAGAGACAAGGGACACATGGGCCCTGTAGAGACACGGGGCACATGGGCCCTGTAGAGACACGGGACACATGGGCCCTGTAGAGACATGGTGCACATGGTCCCTGTAGAGACGCGGGCCTTGTAGAGACATGGGACACATGGGCCCTGTAGAGACACAGGACACATGGGCCCTGTAGAGACACGGGACACATGGTCCCTGTAGAGACACAGGCCTTGTAGAGACACGGGACACATGGGCCCTGTAGAGACACAGGCCCTGTAGAGACACGGGCCCTGTAGAGACACAGGGCACATGGGCCCTGCAGAGACACGGGACACATGGGCCCTGTAGAGACACGGGGCACATGGGCCTTCTAGAGACACGGGGCACATAGGCCCTGTAGAGACGCTGGTCCTGGAGAAATAGTCCAAAACTCTCTGTCCCCCTCTGCTACTGGGCTGCAACATGCTGCCTCTGCAGGTGTGGTGCAGGAAACCTTTTCCTAAAGCAGCAACAGAGAAGGTAGAGACACTGATCTTTGTGGACAATAACCTCAGCTCTGACAAGAACAAATGAGGGAATAAGAGTTGCTAACCTGGCAGTCAAAACACCACAATAAATATTTACTGCTCCTTCTGCCACATTAGATGACAACCCAATATCATCAGCTGTTTACACCCCATAATTATTCAGCCATTCACATCAGCCTTTTGAACTGAGGATTAAATAAAGGCGCTTGTGAGGAAGGAAGCCAGGCTAACATCCCAGGCTGCCGTAGATCAGTATCCAGAGCTTTCTTAAATATTGTTGGGGGATTATCCTTGACCTGCTCACGCTGTTCTCATTTATCTTGTTTTATAAATCTGCATCTCCAAACTTCTGAAAGAGTTGAATATTTGTAGAGATTAGGTTTAAATACTTCAGCTGGGTGTCCGATAGGAACTGAACAAGATTCGATGGGATGTTGTTTCCTCTCCTTAATCTTTGTCCCTACTGCCGGACCACCCCTGCTGGTTGACTTGAGTAGGATTGGTGGTTTCATGGGACAACATTTGTTGGATGCTTATGTTTCCCTACTTGCACCACATTGGCAATCATTTATCTATACATCTTAATACCTACCATCAGTGAGCCATCAGTGATCCATAAGTGACCATCAGTCATCCATTTGTAATCCATAAGTGACCATCAGTCATCCATTTGTAATCCATCAGTGACCTGTCAGTGATCCATCAATTCTCCGTGTATCATGTGGAACGTTAATACACCAACTGGGCTTCATGTTGGTTGGTTGGTTGGTTGGTTGGTTGGTTGGTTGGTTGGTTGGTTGGTTGGTTCCAGCTGCTGGGAAATCACTGGTTTGATGTGTGGTAATCAGATAGAAACTGCAACACAGGCACCTCAGAGACTTTATTCTGTGGAGGCTCCCAGACTAGAAATGGAAAGTCGTTCCCACACTCTGGGGAAAGGTGTGAAATTCATCCATCAGTTTTCCCTCTGCTGTATATAAATACCCATGTGGAGCAGCAGGCTTGTTCTCTAATACGGAGCTCACAGACAGGAATAAATAGGCATCATTCCAGTGAGCGGCAAAGTGTAAAGAGTAAAGAAGTGTATTTAACTAAAAATAAAATGATGATCCATCGTTAAGAAGCAAGAGCTGCCTGTGTCTTAAAGATTAGTAATTAAAGAGCCATCAGAAAGCAAATACTCACAAACACTTCTTATTGTGTAAGGGAGCATTTTATGTTGTTTAGGGGGGTCGGGTACATTTATCCCCCAAATGAGGTGGGGGTTAGGTTCAGGGTTAGAGTTAGGGTAAGGTTAAGGGTAAGGGTTAGGGTGAGGGTTTAGGGTGAGGGTTTAATGTTAGAGTTAAAGTTAGGTTAGATTTAGGTTCGGGTTAGGATCAGGTTAGGTCAGGTTTGGGGTTAGAGCTAGGGTAAGGGTTAGGGTTCAGGGTTAGGTTGAATGTTAGGGTTAGGCTTAGGGTTATGGTTAGGGTAGGGGTTAGGTTTAATGTTGGGGTTTGGGTTAGGTTAGGATTAAAGTTCATGTTAGGGTTAGGGTTAAGTTAGGGTTAAGTTTATGGTTTAATATTATTGTTAGGGTTAATATTAGTTAGGTTAGGTTAGGTTAGGTTAGGTTAGGTTAGGTTAGGTTAGGTTAGGTTACTTGATATCATGCTCCTCATGACCAGTGCTGTAAGTGGCACTACCCCTTCAATCAACTTTTGGCAGGTTAATCAGATGGGGGGTCAGAACCAGCACATGTTGGCGTTCACATTGAATGTCCACAAGATCCTTTTTGTCTTAATTGCTCTTCTGACTCACTGGACTCATAAGGCCTCACAAACGTCTTGTGAGATACAGCTGGGTGGCACCTAGCACACACTGGGTAATGGAGTGTCACCATCGGAATATCATGGATCGCCGCGAGAGATGCAGGACTGGGTGGGATAGGTCCAGGAGATGTTCCGGTACGCTGTAAAAAGTCTGTACAGTCCGTACATGACTGAAGTCCATGAGTGAAGGAATATGATTGAATTATGGGTGTTTTATTGGCACAAGTTTGTGAAACAGCCACCCATAGTCATGGAGGCCTGTGGCCATCCCAGAGGAACGCCCCTCAAACAAATATCAACCCCTATCTGGCGTTACAGGACACAGACACCCAACACGGTTCCGCTCAGACCAGTTAATGGAAAGTCAACGATGTTTTGGCGCCGCTTCATTGAGTCTCCCTTAAAATGTGCTGATTTCATTTCTTATCAATAATGGGCAGTAAATTACACCACACGTTGCTGACTGCATGCCGGCCAAATTGCATTTGTGACAATGCCCTTGAGGAAATTCTGCCCGGGTGTTTCATTGAATAAAGTAGACTAAAGAGCTGGAACATGTAGGTGTGGAACAATTTATACCTTATGCTTTATAAACAGTCTAACCAGGTGGGCTCAATTTGACCCCATAGGACAAAAGGCATGAGTTTGTGCTACTATTTAAAAATTCAAATAATTCAAAACCAGCAGCCTCACTAAGCTTTGATGACAAATCACAAAAAAAAAGTCATTGGTTCCTTTTATTTTCACTTTCCTGTAAACAAGTTTCAAAGGAAGAAATTTGGTGTAACATTTGGACTGATTAAGACCAAAAGTTCAACACAGTACTGATTTAAAATTGCTATTAAATGCTTTTAGTATCAGTCAAAGTAGGCCTGTTTGGCCCCAGAGGACCAAATGTGTGTAGCAGTCTGGAGGGTTAACAGGGCACATTTACCTATAGCTTTGAGGCTAACACACCAACACTTTGGTTCAGAACATGCTTAGAAAAAGCCTTAAATATCAAAGTGGGGCGCTCTCAAGTCACATGTTGCATCTTAAGTCGTTTTACCTTTTTATGCACTAAATATAAGACAACACTGGCAATAAGCCAGCTACCAGGGATTCAGTAGCTTCAGGAAATGCCTCATAGGCTTTTATCTTTTTAATGTTTAAACTTTTACATGTTTCTGTGGAATCCCTGCAGGTCTTTCAAGAGAAAAGGCAGCCCAACACCAGATCAGACATATTTTGATAAGCATAATCAACAGGGAAGAAAATGTCAGAAAGAGCTGGACATGCTCAGTAACAATAGTTTTCTGGGTGCCCAAAGTGGCGGGACCAGACCAAAGAGGAAGAGCGGATCAGAACTCAGTGGAAAGTTGCAATGCCGCCAGCCTTCCATAATCCTGGATCACACAGTTAGCTTCTTTAGCCTCTCCCACTCACTGTGGGGATTAGAGCAACTGAGCTGACCGCTCTGATGAAACACTTGCAATATCTGGGGGCTGACAGCGACCTAGAGGGAGGATGTGTTACTCAGAAGGGGATGGGAGGGTGGAACAGCATCAACTGACAGCCCTGGTGTTAATTTAAAACATCATATCAGGCTAATTAAAGCATGGCCTAATAGGAAACTCTATACTCAGATTATCCTCTGGTGTCAACTTGTCACTCATCGTATCTATTTCGCTTAAGTAGCCTGTCTTTAAACATTGAACAACTGTCTAATAAGGATGTTATTTAATGTATAGGGACTAAAATAAGTGCATGAACCCGACAAAGTGATGCTAGTGCTCCTGTTTCTGACCTAACTGCTGCGACGACTGAATCACTGAGATTCAAACGAGGATGTGAGGGAGGACGCAGAGTATCCTGTTGGAAATGGACGTTGTTTTCTGTGGATTAATCTCACATATCATCTCAGGTTAAGCACTTGTTTCCATGTTATTGTTTATTCATTGATGTTAGCCTGGCTAGCTGCTGGCAGTTATAACCAGTGAGACGAGCACAATGATTAGATATAAAACACGTCCGATGCTGGTTTCACTGCAGCTCAGTTTGGCTCCTGTCCTCAGCATACGCCTGGACGTGTGCTCATTTATGGACCAAGCTGTCCACTGATCGTTCCATCCTGGGACCATCTTTACTCTGTTTTTTACACAAAAAACAAATTAATTTTTACACAAAACAACTAAAATTCCAAGCGACTTTGGTTGTAATGATCTGCGCATGGATGACCTCATCTCCACCTTCAGACGGGGGCTTGCAGCCCAGAATACCAACGAGGTGTCAGCAGTGCTCTTTCACCACCGTGTCACCCTTAATAAGCTTCTTTGCTGGCCTTGCTGGATTTGTGAGTCCCTGTTGACAACATGCAAAACTGCAGAGATGTGTCAAGAACCCAACTGAATTGATGCGTTTATGCTCATTGTGATGCGTGTGGAGCAATGTGGGGAAACACTTACGCAGCACTGAGGCAAATCCAGGCAGCAAGGCTTCTCCCTCCTTCCAACACACACGATGACAACCGGTGGCTCAGAGTTTGAAGGTGTAATCATCATCCTCGTCACTATCCATGATTTCAGTCATGTTTACTTACAAGGCTAATGTTAAACTAACGTACGTAAGCATTAGTTCCTGTGTTTTTCAGCTCTCCATTGCACCTCCTCAACATAATTGTTGTGATTTTCTAGCATCATTAGCTGTGCCTAAATCTTGTTTCAACAAACCATCAAGGTCCAGCGGAGACTCAACTGGACTCTTAAAAGATGATGAATTACCTGGAGATGAATTTCAACGCTGTTGTGATGAAAAGCAGCACAGACATCTACTGCTACGCATTGTTATTGCTGGAGCTTGTCCCAGCAGTCAGCAGGGATGCTCTTCAGAAGCATTATTAACTATTAGAACTCTTTTCATCTCTTCCCTCTGCTGCCTCCCTCCTCTTCCTCCTCACCAGTCCGTGCAGATCAAATGGTGATTTCTGCCTTTGACACAGCTGAATTGGAGCTCGAATGATTTGTTGAATTCTTCGAGGATATCCGTTATATAAATATTGTATTTATATCGATTTTACAAAATGTAACGAGAAGCAGCAGTTGAAATGTGAGTTATGAGCATTGTGATAGTGCACGTAGCTGAGCCTCGGGGCCATCAGAGGTTTCCCACTGCTGCAAATACATTTGACATTTGCGGCATTGTAATAAAAGGGAGAGAGATGAAGAGGACTGTTGACATTTATGGTAATAGAAAGAGTAGTGGGCAGCGCTCTGGATGTGTTTGACCTCATCTGAGGCAGGAAGTTGACTATGCATTGCTTTTTGAAGTGGTCGTAAATGAAAGGCGGCTGGGAAATTCACAAGACAGAAGGAGGCTTTCACGGCGTGTTTGAGGTGGGGGGAACAAATGAGTGACATTCTGCAAGTCCCACAAAGACATTTGTAATCTCTGCTAGCACCTGTTCTGCTGGCTCTTAGGCACCTGGGACACGGCCTATCGCGCGACCTTCAACACATCAAAACACAACACGGTGGGGTCTCATTTCAGCTGTGGACTCCCACATTTCGTGTCCCAGTCCTCTGTTCACAGGGGCCAGTTCTTTACCCCCCCCCCCCGAATCCTGACTCTAAAGGGAGAGGATGAGCACAATTAAGAGGGCTCCCTGTAAAGAAAACCCACAGTAGCCCACAACAAGCACAGAAACTTAGATCCATTAATATGCTAAAACAATATTGATTTTAATAACACTGGGGAACAATTTGAAAGAAATTTCTGTTAAGATAGACTTTTAAGATGGGCAAAACCAAGATTGACATACTGATTCCAAAATTGCAGTCAGTTTGTTTCTAGCACGTCCAGTTTTCTCTCAACAGCTTCCCCTCCAGATACGCCAAATCCACCTGATTAGCTGCAGTCAGACCTGCCAGCTGATTACTGGCCTCACCTCCAGCTAGAGGGCAGCTTGTTGGTGAGAGGTGTGTGGCTCCCAATAGGTCAACATCCTATAGGGGATACTTTGAACTAGAGGGGATCCAAGAGTTCAAGAACTTGATGTTACAGAGAAAAACTGAGAACAGTTTTGGCTTCTGCACCCAGAAATGAGCTCAAAACAGCCGTCAGACCCAGCTCACCCAAGATTGGGTTCCCCAGAGTTATCAATGAACCCAACAGAAGAGACAAAAACAAATTAGAGAGTCTCTAGCCACAGATATTAAATCAACAACTAACAATAGTGAATCTCTTTAAAACTAACAAAGATGGCAGAAGGAGCAGAGCAGCCCCAGTCATGTGTGCCCCTGGTCTAGAGGTACCCTACACACACCACATGGGACCACATGGTCCAAGATGAAATTCATCAGGAGATCAGATGGAGGCCAGCAGCACTCAGATCAGTGGACATAGAATCATTTTTGTCACTTTGTGTACTGGTGGAACCACCGGCTGCACAAACATTAAGGCACATGTTTAAGTGTAGACTGACCCGACCCTGACCCGACCCTGACACGTAAAGTGTTGTTTTAGTTCAGGAGCGCAGGAAACCGCC